>NW_027067270.1:0-14522 GCF_032884065.1 Artemia franciscana | reverse complement strand
ACAATTCTGATAAAATAGCTCTTATAAATAAAAAATAAATCATATAAAATATAAAATAATTCTTATAAAATACCAAATATTTCTGAAAAAACAATAGTTCTTTCAAAATATAAAATAATTCTTCTAAAACACAATAATGTTCTTAAAATAAAAATGAAAAATTTAACATAAAATAAGTCTTACAAAAACCAAATAGCTATTTCAAAATAAAAAAATTCTTAAAAACAAAATATAGTCTTTACATAACACAAAATACTTCTTAAAAAACAAAAATTACCTTTTTACATAATATAGAATAGTTCTTCCAAAATTAAAACGGTTTTGACAAAATACAACATGGTTATTGATATGCTCCAAATACATTTTATAAAATACAGAATATTCCTTGAAAAATACAAAATACTTCTTAAGAACACAAAATTATTTCTTAAAAAAATACAATTGAGATTTACAAAGCAGCTAGCTGTTCAAAATTTTGAACTAGGCTAAATAACCCTCAAGTTCACTTTTAACCCTTTTCAGCTAGATTAATTTAGGGTTAAGTTGGCACGCCGACATAACCTAGATGTCCTTTAAACCATTTGGATAAGTTCATTCAGTTGAAATTGGTGTTCCAACTAACCTAAACAGGCTAAAGTTTCACTTTAGTGAAAATTCACCTACATAAAATAGTTAACAGCTAACTATTTTATAATAATTTTATTTTAGAAAAACTGTTTCATATATAATATTTTGTAAAGACCCATTTTGAATTTTTTCAAAATGAAAGAGCTATTTTGTTTTTGTAAGAACTACATTGCGTTTTGTAAGAGCTTTTAAGTATTTTCTAAGAACAATTACATTTTCTTGTAAAAACCATTTAAACCATTTTGTAAGAAGTATTTGATATTTTAAAGAAACTATTTTTTGTTTTGAAAGAACTGTTTTCTTATCTATTTTAAGTATTATTTAGTGTTTCTTAGGACTTTTCTTGTAATTTGTGCACAGTATTCGGTACTTTGTTAGAGCTATTTTGAACAGAAAAACGTTGTGTTTTTAATACTTTTTAATTTAGTTAGAACTGTTTTATTTTTTAAGAACCATCAAATCTTTTCACAAGTATTTTGTGTTTTGTAAGGATTATTATGAAATTTGTAAGAAAAATTTAGTATTTTTTAAAATCTATTTTCAGTTTTGTAATAAATGTTTTGTATTTTGGCAAAACTGTGTTAAATTTTGTTCGAACTATTTGTGTTTCGTATTAAATATACCGTTATTTTTAAGCACTATTTTGATTTCTGTTAGAGTTGTTTTGTATTTTGAAGGAAACATTTATTATTTTGCCAGAATTGTTTTATGTTTTGTAACAACTACTTTTTATTTTACATTAGCTAATATCGACCCCTAAGAACTCTTTGGGATTTTTAATGAACTATATTTATTTTGTAAGAACTATTTAGTATTTTGTAGAATATTCTGTAATTTTTTAAGAGCTATGTTGTATTGTGAAATAACTATTTTGAATTTGTAAGAACAATTTGGGTGTTTCTAGCAAGTATTTTGTAAAAAATATTTTTGATTTTGCAAAAATTGTTTCGCATTTTGTTAAAACAATTTTTAATTTTTTTAAAAAGCATTGTTTTTGTTTTTTTGTTAGAGCCACTTTCAAAATTGTGTGAATTATTATTTTTTAATTTGTACGAACTATTTTGTAAGAAGTATTTCTGATTTTATATAAACTGTTTTAGATTTTGTCAGAACTTTATTGTAAGAACTTTTTGTTTTGTAAAAGCTTACTAATATTTTTAAATGACCGATTTTTTATTTTGTGAGAAGTATTTTTGGTCTTATAAGAAATATTTTGTATTATGCTACAAATATTTTGGAAGAAATAAGAACCATATTTTAAGAACTATTTTGTTTTGTAAGAGGTATTTTCTGTTTTGTAAGAAGTTACTGTATTTTTTAAAGATAAATTAGTTTTTCTATGTACTATTTTGCATTTTGTAAGCTTTTTTTGGAATTTATGAAAGTTATTTGAATGTTTTAAGAACTATTTTCATTTTTTCAGAACTGTTTTGTATTTTGCAAGAACTAATTTGTGTTTTCTAAGAACTTTTATTTGTATTTTTTTAAGGACTACTTTGTATTTTCAGAGATCATTTTGTGTTTTTGAGAAGAATTAAGTATTTTTTAAGAACTATTTTGTATTTCTTAAGAACTATTTTTGATTTCGATAGAAAAATTTGGTTTTTCTAAGATCCCGTCATTGTTTATTAGACAGTTTTCTATTTCCTAGACATTGTTTTGTGCTTTGTAAGAACTATTTCTAATTTTGTAATAAGTATTTTGTGGATTATGAGACCCAATTTCCTTTTTATAACAAGTATTTTGTATTTTAAAAGAATTATTTTGAGTGTCTTACTAATTCATTTTTATTTTGTATGAAGTATATTTAGTTTTGTAATGATAGTTTTATGTTTGAAAAACTAGTTTTTAAAAAAAAAAAAATATTTTAGAACTAATAAGAACTATTTTGGACGTGCAAAAACTTTTCTGTGTTTTTTAAGAACTCTTCTATATTTTAAAACACGATATAAAATAAAAAATAATTCTTACAAAATGGAAATTCAAAATTCATATTACGTAAACAAGATTATTTTCTTAAGAGGACCGGGGCTAGGGTGGGTAAGAAATATATGATGAATATAAATAGTTATTTTTTTTTTGGGGGGAGCAAGGACTAGGGAATGCCATTCGTCAAGGAGAGCTAGCTGCCATTGTTTGTCAATACGGATGAAATGTGGTTCCAGAAGAAATTCCTACCAGGTCCTTAAGGTCAAAATTAAACAAAAATAGGAAATTAAATGGCCATACCATGCCATCTGTGTTAAAACATAATTGAGGACAGACTTTGCATACAATAAAAATGTATGCTCAAAGAAAAACGGTTCTCTTATCTTGTAAATATCAATTAAACTATAGCAAAGGATTTTGTTTTATCAATCCTACTTTAACAAGCTCTTAATAATTATCATGACAAACAAAAGATATTCATCTATGAAAGAAATTTGCTAATATCCCCCTCCCCTTCGAATATACAAGATGTTTTAAATTTTCATAGCACCTAGTCATAGCGGTAGTTTGATCACACCCTTCTTAATAATTAATCATGTATAACTTAGGATCTAGTTCCTAGGTGTTGTTTGGAGCAATCATTTTAAGACCCTGAGCGTCTTCATCTCTACCATGTATAGTATGAAAAAAACTTCGTTTTCTTAAAGAGTTAAAGAGGCTGCGTCCCAAAGTCGAACCTTAAAACGTACAGGAATTAGAAGAGGCAGTTGGGGGGCTGCCGCCCCCCAAACCCCCAGCTTTTAAAGACTCTTTTGTACAGGTTTTTTGTTTTTTTACTAGCCCCCCGCTCTTGGCTTCGGAAAGGCCCTCTTTTAATTAACAAAAAATTGAAATGAATGAATAATGGAATAACTTCGAAAAATGTTAAACACAAGAGGACAGGAAAACTATTGCGCCGAAACTAGTAATTAGTAACAATGAAGTCCCCCCACAAAAATAAACCTGTACGAAAGAGTCTTTATAAGCTGGGGGTTTGGGGGGCGGCAGCCCCCCCCCCCCCCAACTGCCTCTTCTGATTCCTGTACGTTTTAAGGTTCGACTTTGGGACGCAGCCTCTTTAACTCTTTAAGAAAACGAAGTTTTTTCATATTATTTCAGTACGTTTTTCTACAATCCATGGTGGATGTAATTTAATAATTCCTGTACTCCTCGTACAGGAATTAGGAGATGAACTTGGTGCTGCCGCCCGCCCCGCTTTTAAATCATTGTATAAATTAGAAAAAAAAATAGATAGAATGACCGAAATGTTTCTTTTGCTCATAAGAAGCTAATATTCTGTTATATCTCAATTGTTAAGCTGTCCAGGTGCTTAGGACTATAAGAAGACTATTAGGAGAGACATACCCCCCGCTTTTAAAGACTCTTTTGTACAGGTCTAATTTTTTTTATATTAATTCTGTACGTTTTTTACAATCCATGGTGGATGTAATTTAATAATTCCTGTACTCCTCGTACAGGAATTAGGAGAGGAACCCCCCCCCCTTTAAATCATTGTATAAAATAGAAAAAAATAGATAGAATGACCGAAATGTTTCTTTTGCTCATAAGAAGGTAATATTCTGTTATCTCTAAAATGATAAGCTGTCCAGGTGTTATGAAAAATTTTTTTGATATTGTGAAAAAAAACCGCCCGTAAGGGACTTGAACCCTTGACCAGAGGATTAAAAGTCCCACGCTCTACCGACTGAGCTAAACACTTGCATGTGTGTAAATATAACTTCTCAATAAGTTTTAAAAATTACAAATTAACATCGGCTCTTATGGAGAGAAATGCGTTAATTAAATAGCTAATGCGTGGTTTCTGGAAAACAGGGAAGAAGTTATCGGATCGAGTTGAAATTTCGCAGATAAGCTCCTGGGCTGTAGGGAACCTTAACTTGTGAATTTCAGCCCGATCGGACAACGTTAAAAGGAGGGGTGGGGTTGGAGGGGTCCAAACTTTTGGGGGGTTAAGATTTTCCTACGAAACTTTCCAGGAAAATTACTCGGAGAATTCCGCATCGAATGAGTCTTCGTACACCCAGATCCGATGTCGGATGTGACCTGTGTGCGTCTAGAAAAACAAAGAACATGAATTTTAAGTGGCTATGCGTGGTTTCTGGAAAACAGGGAAGGAGTTATCGGATCGACCTGAAATTTCGCAGATAAGCTCCTGAGCCCTAGGGGACCTTAACTTGTGAATTTCAGCCCGATCGGACAACGTTAAAGGGGGGCTGGGGTTGACGGGTTGAAACTTTCGGCCAGATTATTTTTAAGGTCTTCTAAGTCCTTTCTTAATTTTGCAACATAAGATTCGGTTGGGTCTGAGTTAAGTTCTTTATATGTTGAAATATCCTTTAGAATTGTTTCTATTTTACTATCATAATCATCTTTTTCTAGGATTACTATCATATTGCTTTTATCTGCTTTCGTTATTATTAGAGAATCATCTTTTTCTAATTCTTTCAAAATTTTTGTATCTTTGTTTTTAAGGTTTTCTTAAAAATTGCCAAAATCTTTTAAAATATTTACGACTCCCAGTCTTAAATCCTCCACATTTTTAACATCTCTTGAAAACATATGAATCCCTGTCTCAATCTTTGAAATTATTTCTTCTACCGGTACTTTTTTAGGAGATAGTCCAAATTCTATACCTTTTTCAAGGATATTCTTTTGTTCTTTGGTTAACTCTTTTTTGCTTAGATTAATCACACCTGGTCCTGGGAAATGTTTAGATTTATACGTTGAAATATTTTGTTTTTCATGTTCCCTTTTTACTTGCAAAAATTTTTGGTTTAATCTTTCCCTTGATAACCTTAAAACATGTTCAAAAGAATTTTTGAAAATTGATATAATTTGTTGGAAATCATGGGTATAAAGATACCCACAAAGTATATTTTTTAAGAAATCTATTTCTTTTACAATCTGTGATCTTTGAAAACATTTATCCTTCAATACATGGTTTAAATTTAGTAAATTTACCTTTCTCGTGTGACTAGTCTCATTAAATGTATTTAAATGATGCTTAAAACGAAATGATTTTGGAATGATTTTGTTTATTTTGCACTTTTTAAAAACTTTTGTTGTGTAATTATATTGGCATGTTTTTTTTGCTGAATTCAAAAATACTAAAACTGAATTGGTCTTTTGCCACCCGTAGGCTTGACGTAAATAATTTCTTAGACCACACTGCTTTTCCATTTACGAAACAAATAATTGAAGAAAAAAACGAGTTTAATTTTTTTTTTAATAAAGCAGTGAAAACAAAATAAAATAAAAACTACACTTTAACTAACAAAAAATAAAAATACTCCGAATATTTCGGCCCCACCTCCGGGAGCCTTTCTCAACGGGAAAAAAAAACAAAAAGGGAGAAAATTACAACAATTTAGGACTATTTTTGAGGCATTTTAAAAATGCCACGACAACTAAACCAAACTAAAAATATAAACAATCAAATATAAAAGAAACAAGAACTCACATTTTTAAAACAAACACTCCCGCACTTGACTGTAACTTTAGAAAAATCTGCAATAATTGTTTCTATTGGCACTTTCCTCTGCCACAATCGCTGTATAAATGGGGATCTATCAAAAATGAAAAATATAAATACTATATTTAATATAGTTTCTATCTCAATCCCTGCAGACAATTCTTCCATTTCACTTTTATGCACATCAAGTTTTTTTGATAAAACAAACACAGATTTATCGAAAGGTATATATGTATACATTGACTTTATATCAAAACTAAAAAGTCTAGAGTCTCTTGATATTTCAATATTTTTAAGTTTATTTTTTTAAAATAATGAGTTTTTTATATACGACTTTTGGAGATATAATAAAGGTTTAAGCGTCTTTGCTACCCATTTTTCAATTTTTTCTGTTGGTGAGTTCCTTGTTGACACTATAAGTCTTAGAGGAATGTCTGTCTTATGTATTTTTGGCAAACCATATATTCTTGGGCAAACCGATCCCCTTGGAAAGAACTTATAGTGCATCTGTGGTGTGATATTTTGATTATTTTTAAGGTCTTCTAAGTCCTTTCTTTATTTTGCAACATAAGATTCGGTTGGGTCTGAGTTAAGTTCTTTATATGTTAAAATATCCTTTAGAATTGTTAGAATATAAATGGGGATCTATCAAAAATAAAAAATATAAATACCTGTAACAATACGAAAAAGAGGTCGCCCAACCCCCAAATCCAATCGAAATCTTACAGGTTAATGAAACACAATTATGAATTATAAATTGAATGGATTTTTTCATTTGCTATTTTAGCAAATAATAATAATAAACAAAAGAAGAATAAAATACTGTTTTCAATTTACCGTAAACCAATTAATAACAACCGCTATTTGTCTTTCACATCAAATCACCCGATCCAAGTAAAAAGGAGGGTAGTAATTTCTTTAGTGGATAGAGTGTTAAATTTAGCTTCACCAGAATACATTAGTAGTGAATTAATTTTTATTAAGGATATTCTAGTAGGAAATGGATATCCCGAAAATATGATTTCTAAAATAATTGAAAAAAGGAAAAAAAAGTTAATGGAAACTGTAAAATTAGAAGAAAATGAATCAAATCAAAAACCAAATTACATAACTTTGCCTTATATCCCAAGGTTGTCACAAAAATTAAGGAAAGAATTAAAATAACATAATATAAAAACAGCTTTTAAATCAGGACAAAATATAAGCTCGTGGCTAAATAACGGAAAAGATAAAGTTCTAAGAAATATACAACAGGGGGTATACAAAATTCCATACTCTTGTGGTAAATTTTATGTAGGTAGAACACAGCAGAATTTAAAAAATAGGCTACAGCAACACAAATATGCGATAGATTGCTCGCTAAGACAAAATAAAAAACCTGATACTTTTGAATCCGCTATAGCTGGACACGTATTTAATTTTCCTCATCATAGTATTTTATTTGATCAGACAAAAATTATTGATAAGTCTGTAGGACTTGTACAAAGTTTCAGAGAAATTATAGAAATAAAAAAGATTACCTATGGGGGTATTAGTATCAATAGAGATGAGGGGGAATTTAAAATAAATTCAATTTATAATAGTTTAATTAAAGACCAGTCAAAAACTTCAATGAGTATTGATTTGCATAATTGTCCTGAAACAAGTAATAACCTTGCGAACGGAGGTCAAAGCATAGTCAATGCTGTAAGAAGTCAACGGACGGCAGCTAAAATAGCAAATGAAAAAATCCATTCAATTTATAATTCATAATTGTGTTTCATTAACCTGTAAGATTTTGATTGGATTTGGAGGTTGGGCGACCTCTTTTTCGTATTGTTACAGGTATTTATATTTTTTATTTTTGATAGATCCCCATTTATATTCTAACAATTCTAAAGGATATTTTAACATATAAAGAACTTAACTCAGACCCAACCGAATCTTATGTTGCAAAATTAAGAAAGGACTTAGAAGACCTTAAGAATAATCAAAATATCACACCACAGATGCACTATAAGTTCTTTCCAAGGGGATCGGTTTGCCCAAGAATATATGGTTTGCCAAAAATACATAAGACAGACATTCCTCTAAGACCTATAGTGTCAACAAGGAACTCACCAACAGAAAAAATTGAAAAATGGGTAGCAAAGACGCTTAAACCTTTATTATATCTCCAAAAGTCGTATATAAAAAACTCATTATTTTAAAAAAATAAACTTAAAAATATTGAAATATCAAGAGACTCTAGACTTTTTAGTTTTGATATAAAGTCAATGTATACATATATACCTTTCGATAAATCTGTGTTTGTTTTATAAAAAAAACTTGATGTGCATAAAAGTGAAATGGAAGAACTGTCTGCAGGGATTGAGATAGAAACTATATTAAATCTAATTAAAATAACTAGCAGGTATACTAATTATTTCAAATTTAGAGACAATTTTTACCATCAAGTTAGAGGATTAGCAATGGGAGGACCCTTAAGTCCACTGTTAGCTAATATTTATGTGGAGTATATAGAAAATTTAGCTATTGATACATATTTTTTAAAACCAAAATTTTGGGGCAGATATATGGATGATGTATTAATTATTTGGAATTATGGGGAATCACAAATTGAAGGTTTTCTGGAACATTTAAATAATTTGGGAGGGGAATTAGTTTTTACAATTGAAATTGAAACAGAGAAAAAATTACCGTTTCTGGATATTTGGATCCATAGAAAGAATAATAAACTACTGTTTTCAATTTACCGTAAACCAACAAATAACAACCGCTATTTGTCTTTCACATCAAATCACCCGATCCAAGTAAAAAGGGGGCTAGTAATTTCTTTAGTGGATAGAGTGTTAAATTTAGCTTCACCAGAATACATTAGTAGTGAATTAATTTTTATTAAGGATATTCTAGTAGGAAATGGATATCCCGAAAATATGATTTCTCAAATAATTAAAAAAAAGAAAAAAAAGTTACTGGAAACTGTAAAATTAGAAGAAAATGAATCAAATCAAAAACCAAATTACATAACTTTGCCTTATATCCCAAGGTTGTCACAGAAATTAAGGAAAGAATTAAAAAAAACATAATATCAAAACAGCTTTTAAATCAGGACAAAATATAAGCTCATGGCCAAATAACGGAAAAGATAAAGTTCTAAGAAATATACAACAGGGGGTATACGAAAATCCATGCTCTTGTGGTAAATTTTATGTAGGTAGAAAACAGCAGAATTTAAAAAATAGGCTACAGCAACACAAATATGCGATAGATTGCTCGCTAAGACAAAATAAAAAACCTGATACTTATGAATCCGCTATAGCTGGTCACGTGTATAATTTTCCTCATCATAGTATTTTATT
Organism: Artemia franciscana; assembly: GCF_032884065.1. Taxonomy (NCBI): domain Eukaryota; kingdom Metazoa; phylum Arthropoda; class Branchiopoda; order Anostraca; family Artemiidae; genus Artemia; species Artemia franciscana. Next base: position 5,093 of record NW_027067270.1, on the reverse strand, counting down.
TGATCAGCCAAAAACTATTGATAAGTCTGTAGGACTTTTACAAAGTTTCAGAGAAATTATGGAAATAAAAAGATTATCTATGGGGGTATTAGTATTAATATAGATGAGGGGGATTTTAAAATAAATTCAATTTATAATAGTTTAATTAAAGACCAGTCAAAAACTTCAATGGATATTGATTTGCATAATTGTCCTGAACAAAGTAATAACCTTGCGAACGGAGGTCAAAGCATGGTCAATGCTGTAAGAAGTCAACGGACGGCTGCTAAAATAGCAAATGAAAAAATCCATTCAATTTATACAAATACTCGCTAAATTGCTCGCTAAGACAAAATAAAAAACCTGACACTTATGAATCCGCTATAGCTGGTCACGTGTAAAACTTTTCCTCATCATAGTATTTTATTTGATCAGCCAAAAACTATTGATAAGTCTGTAGGACTTTTACAAAGTTTCAGAGAAATTATAGAAATAAAAAGATTATCTATGGGGGTATTAGTATTAATATAGATGAGGGGGATTTTAAAATAAATTCAATTTATAATAGTTTAATTAAAGACCAATCAAAAACTTCAATGGATATTGATTTGCATAATAGTCCTGAAACAAGTAATAACCTTGCGAACGGAGGTCAAAGCATGGTCAATGCTGTAAGAAGTCAACGGACGGCTGCTAAAATAGCAAATGAAAAAATCCATTCAATTTATAATTCATAATTGTGTTTCATTAACCTGTAAGATTTTGATTGGATATGGGGGTTGGGTGACCTCTTTTTCGTATTGTTACAAGGATTTATATTTTTCATTTTTGATAGATACCAATTTATACAGTGATTGTGGCAGGGGAAAGTGCCAATATAAACAATTATTGCAGTTTTTTCTAAAGTTACAGTCAAGTGCGGGAGTGTTTGTTTGAAAAATGTGAGTTCTTGTTTTTTTTATATTTGATTGTTTATATTTTTAGTTTGGTTTAGTTGTCGTGGCATTTTTAAAATGTCTCAAAAATAATCCTAAATTGTTGTAATTTTCTCCCTTTTTGTTTTTTTTTTCCTGTTGAGAAAGGCTTCCGGAGGTGGGGCCGAAATATTCGGAGTATTTTTTTTTTTTTGTTAGTTAAAGTGAAGTTTTTATTTTATTTTGTTGTCACTGCTTTATTTAAAAAAATTATACCCGTTTTTTCTTCAATTATTTGTCCTGTAAAGTCCAAATGTGTATTTTTGCCTTTTTTTACCATTACTTTCAAGCCTTGCCCCGAGGGCTGTGGCAGGTTGTTACCCTCAAAGACATAATTCCTGAACCTCCAAATTCACTGAACGAAATTGCAATCTGAAAATTTTCTAAATTTCAATTTTCAATGTGTTTGGATAAATGATGGTTGTCAGGTGGTGATTCTTCTCAAATCACTTTTGACTCTTAAAAACGGCAGTATAACTTCCAATTTTGAATCATATATGCCCCATTTAAAGTTTATATGATCATTACATAAGAATCTGTTATGGCCCCAGGGTATAAACTACAATCCCTTGTCTCAATGTACTAGGGAGCAGTTTAAGCCCTGGAGGCATTGTTATATGCTCTTTGAACTAATTTGAACAAAATTATTGTTGAGTAGAGGAGGGGTTTAATTACTTTCCCTCCATTACTTTTTACTATTAAATGGAAGCTAGAACGTCTAATTTTAAACCAAATGAGCCTCCTCTAAGGTTTACACAATAATCCCTTCCATAAGAAACTTTAATACTCCAAGGAAATAACTTACAACCCTTATCCTTCAATTTGTTAATTTGAGGTGGAAACTAATTTGTTTCCACCTCAAAAGCCTTGTTATACTATCTTTTAACAATTTTGAATGACATGGATATCTCAAAATTTGTACTGGTTGCATTTGGAAAAACAAGTCGTTTTGGAGGATAGTTACCCTCTGATCACTTTGACTTTTAAAAGGGGCAGTGAAAATCTGATAAGTCTGATAAATCTGAAAAAAAACAACTGATGACAATTACAATCAAAATCTATCAAATATTGATCGAACACTAAAAAAAAAAAAAAAAAAAAAAAAAAAAAAAAAAAAAAAAAAAAAAAAAAAAAAAACACTTCCTAAATAGATTAGCCTATAAATCATGAAGAGCCAGAACTGTTACTAAAAAACGGAAATAAATTGTGGCCTAAAAAGCTAATTTTCGCCCTATCTTCGAATGTTTTATATTTTTTGTTTATACAGACTACAGGATCCTTCACATTAAGCTTTAAAACAATCTCAGTGTTACTAAAAGAAAGGGGGAAACCAAGTAAAAATTTACAGAATTTAAAATAAGCAACTTTAATTGGCGAAAGATCAGAAGTTCTGAAATTCCGGAAGAGGAGGGACGGGAACAATACGTGAGGCAGAGCAACAGCGCTATACATACGACCAAGGACGTCCCGACGGTAAAGACCCCGAAAACGAATTAAAAGACCAAATGCCTTGCGTAGTTTCATCTGAACATGCTGAACCAGGACTGGTTTGAAATCTCTTTTCGAAGCAGCATAGGGTAATCCCAAATAAGTGACTATTGGCGACGACTGAAAAATAACACCATTGCCGCAATCCAGAGTCGCCCTGACATTATCCTCTAAACAATTTATAACAAAAAATTGACATTTTTCAAAACTGATAGAAAGGCCCAAACCTTTTAAACAATTAATTAAAATATTAAAATTAGAAACAAGACTAGACTTGGACCGGCTTAGAAGGATAATGTCATCAGCATATGCGATGTAAGACTGATTTCGAGATTATGAAACAAACGAGCAGGAAAGAGAATTAAGGGCAGTAGCTAAACAAGAATTGAATATATAAGGAGAAATAATTCTTACTTGTCTAATTCCTCTACCCACTTGAATAAATTTGGACTGAGATGAAGACGAACTCGGACAGATACGGATCTTTAAACCAGAATACCAAGAGCGAAGGACTCTTATGACATCTAGGGGCAATCCAGCATGGATTAAAGTGAGCAGAGCGGATGCATAAGAAATGTTATCAAAGGCCGCTTTGATATCAATCAAGAGGGCGTATAGTGGTTGACCAGAGATTCTCGCTTCTTCAATAACTTTGCTGAAAGATGCATGGGCATGGTCACATCCCAAACCTCTCTTGAAACCAACTTGATTAGAACCAGTGTCAAGAATTTCAAAAAGATCCTTCAAACACAATTCAAACACTTTCCCAATCATAGAACCCCTAGTAATTGGCCTCCAGGAACTACAAGATGACAAGTCTTTTTTCCCGCTCTTAGGAATAGGCGTAACTATGCCAATATAGAATGACGATGGTACTAAACCAGTAGTAAGTAAAAGGTTGAAAAATGCCAGTAGAGTAATAAGAAAAGAAGAAGGAGCAAGTTTGAGGTGATTAGCAAATAAGCCATCATGATCCTTAGCCGACTGCGCCTTTAACGTTTTGATTGCTCCACGTAACATATCCTCAGAAATCCTGTAATCAGTTGAAAAATTTTTCAACCTTTCATCCAATTGCAACACAACACTGTTAGAATCGTACGAAGTCGACAACTTAGAAAAATAAGTTTCCCACTCTTTCAGCGATGGTTTGGAATTAGTATCAGACATGTTAATCCGCCTATTGCCTCGGAGAACATTCCAAAGGAGATTCTTGTCCTTGTCGTTATCAATATTTGAAGAAGCTTCTTCTATGACCATATTATTATGACGACGGAGCTCTGCTTGGAATTCAGCCTTTCTCTTTTTCATTAGCAAAAAAACTGGATGCGAGTCTCTTGGCTTACCGAGGGCCCGCCATTCCCAATACGCTTGTTTAGCCGCCTTATTAGAATTTACCAAAAAAGGATTGAGGCTCCAATAAGGTTTCTGCGCGCCCAATCTTATCCTATTAATAGGAAAAACTGCCACATCACCATACTTTAAGCAATGGATTAATTCAAAATAAAGACAATTAATAGTCAAAGAGGGATTACTATCCATTGAATCCAAACTATCAGGGATATAGACTTTATCAATTAAAGTCCTAACTCTTTCATGGTAAAGCGGTCTATAATTTGGATTCCAATCAACCCGATCAAAAAATTTAGGAAGCTTATTACCAGAAAGACGAACTGGGGAAGGACGAGAAGCCAAAGGGGGTATAAGGAAATGAAGCGGCATGTGGTCACTAACGGGAAATCTTCGATTACAGTAACCACAGGCAAAGGATCACCTGGGTTAGAAGAAAAAACATGATCAATATTAGTTGTACTACCACTCCAATGAATATAAGTAAAATCCTGGGACTTCGGTAAAACAGAAAAATTAGGAAGACAAGAAGATAAAATTGTACCTCTTTCATTTACTATATTTGGATCACAGTTAAAATCACCTAAAATATAAGTACGCAAATTTGACTTTAAACTAGAGACAAAACGACTAAGATTAAAACAGCATTGAGTAAACGCATAAAAAGAAATATCATCATAGTAATCAGTCGGAAAATAACAATTAATTAAAACTACGTTTGAAAAACTACAAGCCAAAAAATTTGTATCAATTGCTAGAATAGCTGCATTAAGAGACTTGGGTAAAATAGTAGCTAAACCACCGGAGGGACGTCCACCAGTCGGTGTAGCGGGAACAGCAAAAATGTCATGCTCAGTAGACAGACTAGAAAGCAGATTCAACGAATGATCAAGGAGGTGGTGTTCCTGAAGACATAATAACGATGATTTTTCATTCAAAAAACTATGAAGTACAGGTAATTTCCCTAACACACCATTTGAATTAAAGGACGTAATACAAAGTAATACATTCATTTACAAAATGTCTTTAAAATCGGACACCTAAAGCTGTAAACTGGATGATCATTCGAGCCACAACTGGCGCTTGACATGGGGAGTCTTTAGTCGAAATGTGATTACCGCTAAATCGGGCACATTTGAAACATTTAGATTTACACTGATTTTGAACATGGTTAAAACTTTGACATTTAAAACAACGCCTAGGCTGAATACGATCACGTTCCACTCGGAAAATCTCATAACCGAATTTGATGCTATGTTTGATGGAAAATGCAGGTATTCTTCTGTTTGAAAAATAACTCTTACA
>NW_027067269.1:0-14523 GCF_032884065.1 Artemia franciscana | reverse complement strand
ACCTTATTGACCTATTTAGACCTTATTAGATCTTGTTGTCCTCAATCTTGTCCTCAATCTTTGTATTCGCTACCTTATTTCTAATATCTAGGTAGCTCAATCTTTTTCAATAGACCTTATTAGATCTGACGTCAGAAACCCTTATTAGACCTTTTAAATCTTTTAAATCTTTTTATTGTGTTTGAAACGTTTTCTTAGATAAGGTAGCCTATTAGGGACTTCACTTGTCAACAGAACTTAAGTACAGTGGCTATAAGACCTTATTGACCTATTTAGACCTTATTAGATCTTGTTGTCCTCAATCTTGTCCTCAATCTTTGTATTCGCTACCTTATTTCTAATATCTAGGTAGCTCAATCTTTTTCAATAGACCTTATTAGATCTGACGTCAGAAATCCTTATTAGACCTTTTAAATCTTTTAAATCTTTTTATTGTGTTTGAAACGTTTTCTTAGATAAGGTAGCCTATTAGGGACTTCACTTGTCAACAGAACTTAAGTACAGTGGCTATAAGACCTTATTGACCTATTTAGACCTTATTAGATCTTGTTGTCCTCAATCTTGTCCTCAATCTTTGTATTCGCTACCTTATTTCTAATATCTAGGTAGCTCAATCTTTTTCATTAGACCTTATTAGATCTGACGTCAGAAACCCTTATTAGACCTTTTAAATCTTTTAAATCTTTTTATTGTGTTTGAAACGTTTTCTTAGATAAGGTAGCCTATTAGGGACTTCACTTGTCAACAGAACTTAAGTACAGTGGCTATAAGACCTTATTGACCTATTTAGACCTTATTAGATCTTGTTGTCCTCAATCTTGTCCTCAATCTTTGTATTCGCTACCTTATTTCTAATATCTAGGTAGCTCAATCTTTTTCAATAGACCTTATTAGATCTGACGTCAGAAACCCTTATTAGACCTTTTAAATCTTTTAAATCTTTTTATTGTGTTTGAAACGTTTTCTTAGATAAGGTAGCCTATTAGGGACTTCACTTGTCAACAGAACTTAAGTACAGTGGCTATAAGACCTTATTGACCTATTTAGACCTTATTAGATCTTGTTGTCCTCAATCTTGTCCTCAATCTTTGTATTCGCTACCTTATTTCTAATATCTAGGTAGCTCAATCTTTTTCAATAGACCTTATTAGATCTGACGTCAGAAACCCTTATTAGACCTTTTAAATCTTTTAAATCTTTTTATTGTGTTTGAAACGTTTTCTTAGATAAGGTAGCCTATTAGGGACTTCACTTGTCAACAGAACTTAAGTACAGTGGCTATAAGACCTTATTGACCTATTTAGACCTTATTAGATCTTGTTGTCCTCAATCTTGTCCTCAATCTTTGTATTCGCTACCTTATTTCTAATATCTAGGTAGCTCAATCTTTTTCAATAGACCTTATTAGATCTGACGTCAGAAACCCTTATTAGACCTTTTAAATCTTTTAAATCTTTTTATTGTGTTTGAAACGTTTTCTTAGATAAGGTAGCCTATTAGGGACTTCACTTGTCAACAGAACTTAAGTACAGTGGCTATAAGACCTTATTGACCTATTTAGACCTTATTAGATCTTGTTGTCCTCAATCTTGTCCTCAATCTTTGTATTCGCTACCTTATTTCTAATATCTAGGTAGCTCAATCTTTTTCAATAGATCTTATTAGATCTGACGTCAGAAACCCTTATTAGACCTTTTAAATCTTGTAAAATTTTTTATTGTGTTTGAAACGTTTTCTTAGATAAGGTAGCCTATTAGGGACTTCACTTGTCAACAGAACTTAAGTACAGTGGCTATAAGACCTTATTGACCTATTTAGACCTTATTAGATCTTGTTGTCCTCAATCTTGTCCTCAATCTTTGTATTCGCTACCTTATTTCTAATATCTAGTCAGCTCAATCTTTTTCAATAGACCTTATTAGATCTGACGTCAGAAACCCTTATTTGACCTTTTAAATCTTTTCAATCTTTTTATTGTGTTTGAAACGTTTTCTTAGATAAGGTAGCCTATTAGGGACTTCACTTGTCAACAGAACTTAAGTACAGTGGCTATAAGACCTTATTGACCTATTTAGACCTTATTAGATCTTGTTGTCCTCAATCTTGTCCTCAATCCTTGTATTCGCTACCTTATTTCTAATATCTAGGTAGCTCAATCTTTTTCAATAGACCTTATTAGATCTGACGTCAGAAACCCTTATTAGACCTTTTAAATCTTTTAAATCTTTTTATTGTGTTTGAAACGTTTTCTTAGATAAGGTAGCCTATTAGGGACTTCACTTGTCAACAGAACTTAAGTACAGTGGCTATAAGACCTTATTGACCTATTTAGACCTTATTAGATCTTGTTGTCCTCAATCTTGTCCTCAATCTTTGTATTCGCTACCTTATTTCTAATATCTAGGTAGCTCAATCTTTTTCAATAGACCTTATTAGATCTGACGTCAGAAACCCTTATTAGACCTTTTAAATCTTTTAAATCTTTTTATTGTGTTTGAAACGTTTTCTTAGATAAGGTAGCCTATTAGGGACTTCACTTGTCAACAGAACTTAAGTACAGTGGCTATAAGACCTTATTGACCTATTTAGACCTTATTAGATCTTGTTGTCCTCAATCTTGTCCTCAATCTTTGTATTCGCTACCTTATTTCTAATATCTAGGTAGCTCAATCTTTTTCAATAGACCTTATTAGATCTGACGTCAGAAACCTTATTAGACCTTTTAAATCTTTTAAATCTTTTTATTGTGTTTGAAACGTTTTCTTAGATAAGGTAGCCTATTAGGGACTTCACTTGTCAACAGAACTTAAGTACAGTGGCTATAAGACCTTATTGACCTATTTAGACCTTATTAGATCTTGTTGTCCTCAATCTTGTCCTCAATCTTTGTATTCGCTAACTTATTTCTAATATCTAGGTAGCTCAATCTTTTTCAATAGACCTTATTAGATCTGACGTCAGAAACCCTTATTAGACCTTTTAAATCTTTTAAATCTTTTTATTGTGTTTGAAACGTTTTCTTAGATAAGGTAGCCTATTAGGGACTTCACTTGTCAACAGAACTTAAGTACAGTGGCTATAAGACCTTATTGACCTATTTAGACCTTATTAGATCTTGTTGTCCTCAATCTTGTCCTCAATCTTTGTATTCGCTGCCTTATTTCTAATATCTAGATAGCTCAATCTTTTTCAAAAGACCTTATTAGATCTGACGTCAGAAACCCTTATTAGACCTTTTAAATCTTTTAAATCTTTTTATTGTGTTTGAAACGTTATCTTAGATAAGGTAGCCTATTAGGGACTTCACTTGTCAACAGAACTTAAGTAAAGTGACTATGAGACCTTATTGACCAATTTAGACCTTATTAGATCTTGTTGTCCTCAATCTTGTCCTCAATCTTTGTATTCGCTACCTTATTTCTAATATCTAGGTAGCTCAATCTTTTTCAATAGACCTTATTAAATCTGACGTCAGAAACCCTTATTAGACCTTTTAAATCTTTTAAATCTTTTTATTGTGTTTGAAACGTTTTCTTACATAAGGTAGCCTATTAGGGACTTCACTTGTCAACAGAACTTAAGTACAGTGGCAATAAGACCTTATTGACCTATTTAGACCTTATTAGATCTTGTTGTCCTCAATCTTGTCCTCAATCTTTGTATTCGCTACCTTATTTCTAATATCTAGGACGCTCAATCTTTTTCAATAGACCTTATTAGATCTGACGTCAGAAACCCTTATTAGACCTTTTAAATCTTTTAAATCCTTTTATTGTGTTTGAAACGTTTTCTTAGATAAGGTAGCCTATTAGGGACTTCACTTGTCAACAGAACTTAAGTACAGTGGCTATAAGACCTTATTGACCTATTTAGACCTTATTAGATCTTGTTGTCCTCAATCTTGTCCTCAATCTTTGTATTCGCTACCTTATTTCTAATATCTAGGTAGCTCAATCTTTTTCAATAGACCTTATTAGATCTGACGTCAGAAACCCTTATTAGACCTTTTAAATCTTTTAAATCTTTTTATTGTGTATGAAACATTTTCTTAGATAAGGTAGCCTATTAGGGACTTCACTTGTCAACAGAACTTAAGTACAGTGGCTATAAGACCTTATTGACCTATTTAGACCTTATTAGATCTTGTTGTCCTCAATCTTGTCCTCAATCTTTGTATTCGCTACCTTATTTCTAATATCTAGGTAGCTCAATCTTTTTCAATAGACCTTATTAGATCTGACGTCAGAAACCCTTATTAGACCTTTTAAATCTTTTAAATCTTTTTATTGTGTTTGAAACGTTTTCTTAGATAAGGTAGGCTATTAGGGACTTTACTTGTCAACAGAACTTAAGTACAGTGGCTATAAGACCTTACTGACCTATTTAGACCTTATTAGATCTTGTTGTCCTCAATCTTGTCCTCAATCTTTGTATTCGCTACCTTATTTCTAATATCTAGGTAGCTCAATCTTTTTCAATAGACCTTATTAGATCTGACGTCAGAAACCCTTATTAGACCTTTTAAATCTTTTAAATCTTTTTATTGTGTTTGAAACGTTTTCGTAGATAAGGTAGCCTATTAGGGACTTCACTTGTCAACAGAACTTAAGTACAGTGGCTATAAGACCTTATTGACCTATTTAGACCTTATTAGATCTTGTTTTCCTCAATCTTGTCCTCAATCTTTGTATTCGCTACCTTATTTCTAATAACTAGGTAGCTCAATCTTTTTCAATAGACCTTATTAGATCTGACGTCAGAAAACCTTATTAGACCTTTTAAATCTTTTAAATCTTTTTATTGTGTTTGAAACGTTTTCTTAGATAAGGTAGCCTATTAGGGACTTCACTTGTCAACAGAACTTAAGTACAGTGGCTATAAGACCTTATTGACCTATTTAGACCTTATTAGATCTTGTTGTCCTCAATCTTGTCCTCAATCTTTGTATTCGCTACCTTATTTCTAATATCTAGGTAGCTCAATCTTTTTCAATAGACCTTATTAGATCTGACGTCAGAAACCCTTATTAGACCTTTTAAATCTTTTAAATCTTTTTATTGTGTTTGAAACGTTTTCTTAGATAAGGTAGCCTATTAGGGACTTCACTTGTCAACAGAACTTAAGTACAGTGGCTATAAGATCTTATTGACCTATTTAGACCTTATTAGATATTGTTGTCCTCAATCTTGTCTTCAATCTTTGTATTCGCTACCTTATTTCTAATATCTAGGTAGCTCAATCTTTTTCAATAGACCTTATTAGATCTGACGTCAGAAACCCTTATTAGACCTTTTAAATCTTTTAAATCTTTTTATTGTGTTTGAAACGTTTTCTTAGATAAGGTAGCCTATTAGGGACTTCACTTGTCAACAGAACTTAAGTACAGTGGCTATAAGACCTTATTGACCTATTTAGACCTTATTAGATCTTGTTGTCCTCAATCTTGTCCTCAATCTTTGTATTCGCTACCTTATTTCTAATATCTAGGTAGCTCAATCTTTTTCAATAGACCTTATTAGATCTAACGTCAGAAACCCTTATTAGACCTTTTAAATCTTTTAAATCTTTTTATTGTGTTTGAAACGTTTTCTTAGATAAGGTAGCCTATTAGGGACTTCACTTGTCAACAGAACTTAAGTACAGTGGCTATAAGACCTTATTGACCTATTTAGACCTTATTAGATCTTGTTGTCCTCAATCTTGTCCTCAATCTTTGTATTCGCTACCTCATTTCTAATATCTAGGTAGCTCAATCTTTTTCAATAGATCTTATTAGATCTGACGTCAGAAACCCTTATTAGACCTTTTAAATCTTTTAAAATTTTTTATTGTGTTTGAAACGTTTTCTTAGATAAGGTAGCCTATTAGGGACTTCACTTGTCAACAGAACTTAAGTACAGTGGCTATAAGACCTTATTGACCTATTTAGACCTTATTAGATCTTGTTGTCCTCAATCTTGTCCTCAATCTTTGTATTCGCTACCTTATTTCTAATATCTAGTCAGCTCAATCTTTTTCAATAGACCTTATTAGATCTGACGTCAGAAACCCTTTTTTGACCTTTTAAATCTTTTCAATCTTTTTATTGTGTTTGAAACGTTTTCTTAGATAAGGTAGCCTATTAGGGACTTCACTTGTCAACAGAACTTAAGTACAGTGGCTATAAGACCTTATTGACCTATTTAGACTTTATTAGATCTTGTTGTCCTCAATCTTTGTATTCGCTACCTTATTTCTGATATCTAGGCAGCTCAATCTTTTTCAATAGACCTTATTAGATCTGACGTCAGAAACCCTTATTAGACCTTTTAAATCTTTTAAATCTTTTTATTGTGTTTGAAACGTTTTCTTAGATAAGGTAGCCTATTAGGGACTTCACTTGTCAACAGAACTTAAGTACAGTGGCTATAAGACCTTATTGACCTATTTAGACCTTATTAGATCTTGTTGTCCTCAATCTTGTCCTCAATCTTTGTATTCGCTACCTTATTTCTAATATCTAGGTAGCTCAATCTTTTTCAATAGACCTTATTAGATCTGACGTCAGAAATCCTTATTAGACCTTTTAAATCTTTTAAATCTTTTTATTGTGTTTGAAACGTTTTCTTAGATAAGGTAGCCTATTAGGGACTTCACTTGTCAACAGAACTTAAGTACAGTGGCTATAAGACCTTATTGACCTATTTAGACCTTATTAGATCTTGTTGTCCTCAATCTTGTCCTCAATCTTTGTATTCGCTACCTTATTTCTAATATCTAGGTAGCTCAATCTTTTTCAATAGACCTTATTAGATCTGACGTCAGAAACCCTTATTAGACCTTTTAAATCTTTTAAATCTTTTTATTGTGTTTGAAACGTTTTCTTAGATAAGGTAGCCTATTAGGGACTTCACTTGTCAACAGAACTTAAGTACAGTGGCTATAAGACCTTATTGACCTATTTAGACCTTATTAGATCTTGTTGTCCTCAATCTTGTCCTCAATCTTTGTATTCGCTACCTTATTTCTAATATCTAGGTAGCTCAATCTTTTTCAATAGACCTTATTAGATCTGACGTCAGAAACCCTTATTAGACCTTTTAAATCTTTTAAATCTTTTTATTGTGTTTGAAACGTTTTCTTAGATAAGGTAGCCTATTAGGGACTTCACTTGTCAACAGAACTTAAGTACAGTGGCTATAAGACCTTATTGACCTATTTAGACCTTATTAGATCTTGTTGTCCTCAATCTTGTCCTCAATCTTTGTATTCGCTACCTTATTTCTAATATCTAGGTAGCTCAATCTTTTTCAATAGACCTTATTAGATCTGACGTCAGAAACCCTTATTAGAACTTTTAAATCTTTTAAATCTTTTTATTGTGTTTGAAACGTTTTCTTAGATAAGGTAGCCTATTAGGGACTTCACTTGTCAACAGAACTTAAGTACAGTGGCTATAAGACCTTATTGACCTATTTAGACCTTATTAGATCTTGTTGTCCTCAATCTTGTCCTCAATCTTTGTATTCGCTACCTTATTTCTAATATCTAGGTAGCTCAATCTTTTTCAATAGATCTTATTAGATCTGACGTCAGAAACCCTTATTAGACCTTTTAAATCTTGTAAAATTTTTTATTGTGTTTGAAACGTTTTCTTAGATAAGGTAGCCTATTAGGGACTTCACTTGTCAACAGAACTTAAGTACAGTGGCTATAAGACCTTATTGACCTATTTAGACCTTATTAGATCTTGTTGTCCTCAATCTTGTCCTCAATCTTTGTATTCGCTACCTTATTTCTAATATCTAGTCAGCTCAATCTTTTTCAATAGACCTTATTAGATCTGACGTCAGAAACCCTTATTTGACCTTTTAAATCTTTTCAATCTTTTTATTGTGTTTGAAACGTTTTCTTAGATAAGGTAGCCTATTAGGGACTTCACTTGTCAACAGAACTTAAGTACAGTGGCTATAAGACCTTATTGACCTATTTAGACCTTATTAGATCTTGTTGTCCTCAATCTTGTCCTCAATCTTTGTATTCGCTACCTTATTTCTAATATCTAGGTAGCTCAATCTTTTTCAATAGACCTTATTAGATCTGACGTCAGAAACCCTTATTAGACCTTTTAAATCTTTTAAATCTTTTTATTGTGTTTGAAACGTTTTCTTAGATAAGGTAGCCTATTAGGGACTTCACTTGTCAACAGAACTTAAGTACAGTGGCTATAAGACCTTATTGACCTATTTAGACCTTATTAGATCTTGTTGTCCTCAATCTTGTCCTCAATCTTTGTATTCGCTACCTTATTTCTAATATCTAGGTAGCTCAATCTTTTTCAATAGACCTTATTAGATCTGACGTCAGAAACCCTTATTAGACCTTTTAAATCTTTTAAATCTTTTTATTGTGTTTGAAACGTTTTCTTAGATAAGGTAGCCTATTAGGGACTTCACTTGTCAACAGAACTTAAGTACAGTGGCTATAAGACCTTATTGACCTATTTAGACCTTATTAGATCTTGTTGTCCTCAATCTTGTCCTCAATCTTTGTATTCGCTACCTTATTTCTAATATCTAGGTAGCTCAATCTTTTTCAATAGACCTTATTAGATCTGACGTCAGAAACCCTTATTAGACCTTTTAAATCTTTTAAATCTTTTTATTGTGTTTGAAACGTTTTCTTAGATAAGGTAGCCTATTAGGGACTTCACTTGTCAACAGAACTTAAGTACAGTGGCTATAAGACCTTATTGACCTATTTAGACCTTATTAGATCTTGTTGTCCTCAATCTTGTCCTCAATCTTTGTATTCGCTACCTTATTTCTAATATCTAGGTAGCTCAATCTTTTTCAATAGACCTTATTAGATCTGACGTCAGAAACCCTTATTAGACCTTTTAAATCTTTTAAATCTTTTTATTGTGTTTGAAACGTTTTCTTAGATAAGGTAGCCTATTAGGGACTTCACTTGTCAACAGAACTTAAGTACAGTGGCTATAAGACCTTATTGACCTATTTAGACCTTATTAGATCTTGTTGTCCTCAATCTTGTCCTCAATCTTTGTATTCGCTAACTTATTTCTAATATCTAGGTAGCTCAATCTTTTTCAATAGACCTTATTAGATCTGACGTCAGAAACCCTTATTAGACCTTTTAAATCTTTTAAATCTTTTTATTGTGTTTGAAACGTTTTCTTAGATAAGGTAGCCTATTAGGGACTTCACTTGTCAACAGAACTTAAGTACAGTGGCTATAAGACCTTATTGACCTATTTAGACCTTATTAGATCTTGTTGTCCTCAATCTTGTCCTCAATCTTTGTATTCGCTAACTTATTTCTAATATCTAGTCAGCTCAATCTTTTTCAATAGACCTTATTAGATCTGACGTCAGAAACCCTTATTTGACCTTTTAAATCTTTTCAATCTTTTTATTGTGTTTGAAACGTTTTCTTAGATAAGGTAGCCTATTAGGGACTTCACTTGTCAACAGAACTTAAGTACAGTGGCTATAAGACCTTATTGACCTATTTAGACCTTATTAAGATCTTGTTGTCCTCAATCTTGTCCTCAATCTTTGTATTCGCTACCTTATTTCTAATATCTAGGTAGCTCAATCTTTTTCAATAGACCTTATTAGATCTGACGTCAGAAACCCTTATTTGACCTTTTAAATCTTTTCAATCTTTTTATTGTGTTTGAAACGTTTTCTTAGATAAGGTAGCCTATTAGGGACTTCACTTGTCAACAGAACTTAAGTACAGTGGCTATAAGACCTTATTGACCTATTTAGACCTTATTAGATCTTGTTGTCCTCAATCTTGTCCTCAATCTTTGTATTCGCTACCTTATTTCTAATATCTAGGTAGCTCAATCTTTTTCAATAGACCTTATTAGATCTGACGTCAGAAACCCTTATTAGACCTTTTAAATCTTTTAAATCTTTTTATTGTGTTTGAAACGTTTTCTTAGATAAGGTAGCCTATTAGGGACTTCACTTGTCAACAGAACTTAAGTACAGTGGCTATAAGACCTTATTGACCTATTTAGACCTTATTAGATCTTGTTGTCCTCAATCTTGTCCTCAATCTTTGTATTCGCTACCTTATTTCTAATATCTAGGTCGCTCAATCTTTTTCAATAGACCTTATTAGATCTGACGTCAGAAACCCTTATTAGACCTTTTAAATCTTTTAAATCTTTTTATTGTGTTTGAAACGTTTTCTTAGATAAGGTAGCCTATTAGGGACTTCACTTGTCAACAGAACTTAAGTACAGTGGCTATAAGACCTTATTGACCTATTTAGACCTTATTAGATCTTGTTGTCCTCAATCTTGTCCTCAATCTTTGTATTCGCTACCTTATTTCTAATATCTAGGTAGCTCAATCTTTTTCAATAGACCTTATTAGATCTGACGTCAGAAACCCTTATTAGACCTTTTAAATCTTTTAAATCTTTTTATTGTGTTTGAAACGTTTTCTTAGATAAGGTAGCCTATTAGGGACTTCACTTGTCAACAGAACTTAAGTACAGTGGCTATAAGACCTTATTGACCTATTTAGACCTTATTAGATCTTGTTGTCCTCAATCTTGTCCAAAATCTTTGTATTCACTAACTTATTTCTAATATCTAGGTAGCTCAATCTTTTTCAATAGACCTTATTAGATCTGACGTCAGAAACCCTTATTAGACCTTTTAAATCTTTTAAATCTTTTTATTGTGTTTGAAACGTTTTCTTAGATAAGGTAGCCTATTAGGGACTTCACTTGTCAACAGAACTTAAGTACAGTGGCTATAAGACCTTATTGACCTATTTAGACCTTATTAGATCTTGTTGTCCTCAATCTTGTCCTCAATCTTTGTATTCGCTAACTTATTTCTAATATCTAGTCAGCTCAATCTTTTTCAATAGACCTTATTAGATCTGACGTCAGAAACCCTTATTTGACCTTTTAAATCTTTTCAATCTTTTTATTGTGTTTGAAACGTTTTCTTAGATAAGGTAGCCTATTAGGGACTTCACTTGTCAACAGAACTTAAGTACAGTGGCTATAAGACCTTATTGACCTATTTAGACCTTATTAGATCTTGTTGTCCTCAATCTTGTCCTCAATCTTTGTATTCGCTACCTTATTTCTAATATCTAGGTAGCTCAATCTTTTTCAATAGACCTTATTAGATCTGACGTCAGAAACCCTTATTAGACCTTTTAAATCTTTTAAATCTTTTTATTGTGTTTGAAACGTTTTCTTAGATAAGGTAGCCTATTAGGGACTTCACTTGTCAACAGAACTTAAGTACAGTGGCTATAAGACCTTATTGACCTATTTAGACCTTATTAGATCTTGTTGTCCTCAATCTTGTCCTCAATCTTTGTATTCGCTACCTTATTTCTAATATCTAGGTAGCTCAATCTTTTTCAATAGACCTTATTAGATCTGACGTCAGAAACCCTTATTAGACCTTTTAAATCTTTTAAATCTTTTTATTGTGTTTGAAACGTTTTCTTAGATAAGGTAGCCTATTAGGGACTTCACTTGTCAACAGAACTTAAGTACAGTGGCTATAAGACCTTATTGACCTATTTAGACCTTATTAGATCTTGTTGTCCTCAATCTTGTCCTCAATCTTTGTATTCGCTAACTTATTTCTAATATCTAGGTAGCTCAATCTTTTTCAATAGACCTTATTAGATCTGACGTCAGAAACCCTTATTAGACCTTTTAAATCTTTTAAATCTTTTTATTGTGTTTGAAACGTTTTCTTAGATAAGGTAGCCTATTAGGGACTTCACTTGTCAACAGAACTTAAGTACAGTGGCTATAAGACCTTATTGACCTATTTAGACCTTATTAGATCTTGTTGTCCTCAATCTTGTCCTCAATCTTTGTATTCGCTACCTTATTTCTAATATCTAGTCAGCTCAATCTTTTTCAATAGACCTTATTAGATCTGACGTCAGAAACCCTTATTTGACCTTTTAAATCTTTTCAATCTTTTTATTGTGTTTGAAACGTTTTCTTAGATAAGGTAGCCTATTAGGGACTTCACTTGTCAACAGAACTTAAGTACAGTGGCTATAAGACCTTATTGACCTATTTAGACCTTATTAGATCTTGTTGTCCTCAATCTTGTCCTCAATCTTTGTATTCGCTACCTTATTTCTAATATCTAGGTAGCTCAATCTTTTTCAATAGACCTTATTAGATCTGACGTCAGAAACCCTTATTAGACCTTTTAAATCTTTTAAATCTTTTTATTGTGTTTGAAACGTTTTCTTAGATAAGGTAGCCTATTAGGGACTTCACTTGTCAACAGAACTTAAGTACAGTGGCTCTAAGACCTTATTGACCTATTTAGACCTTATTAGATCTTGTTGTCCTCAATCTTGTCCTCAATCTTTGTATTCGCTACCTTATTTCTAATATCTAGGTAGCTCAATCTTTTTCAATAGACCTTATTAGATCTGACGTCAGAAACCCTTATTAGACCTTTTAAATCTTTTAAATCTTTTTATTGTGTTTGAAACGTTTTCTTAGATAAGGTAGCCTATTAGGGACTTCACTTGTCAACAGAACTTAAGTACAGTGGCTATAAGACCTTATTGACCTATTTAGACCTTATTAGATCTTGTTGTCCTCAATCTTGTCCTCAATCTTTGTATTCGCTACCTTATTTCTAATATCTAGTCAGCTCAATCTTTTTCAATAGACCTTATTAGATCTGACGTCAGAAACCCTTATTTGACCTTTTAAATCTTTTCAATCTTTTTATTGTGTTTGAAACGTTTTCTTAGATAAGGTAGCCTATTAGGGACTTCACTTGTCAACAGAACTTAAGTACAGTGGCTATAAGACCTTATTGACCTATTTAGACCTTATTAGATCTTGTTGTCCTCAATCTTGTCCTCAATCTTTGTATTCGCTACCTTATTTCTAATATCTAGGTAGCTCAATCTTTTTCAATAGACCTTATTAGATCTGACGTCAGAAACCCTTATTAGACCTTTTAAATCTTTTAAATCTTTTTATTGTGTTTGAAACGTTTTCTTAGATAAGGTAGCCTATTAGGGACTTCACTTGTCAACAGAACTTAAGTACAGTGGCTATAAGACCTTATTGACCTATTTAGACCTTATTAGATCTTGTTGTCCGCAATCTTGTCCTCAATCTTTGTATTCGCTACCTTATTTCTAATATCTAGGTAGCTCAATCTTTTTCAATAGACCTTATTAGATCTGACGTCAGAAACCCTTATTAGACCTTTTAAATCTTGTAAAATTTTTTATTGTGTTTGAAACGTTTTCTTAGATAAGGTAGCCTATTAGGGACTTCACTTGTCAACAGAACTTAAGTACAGTGGCTATAAGACCTTATTGACCTATTTAGACCTTATTAGATCTTGTTGTCCTCAATCTTGTCCTCAATCTTTGTATTCGCTAACTTATTTCTAATATCTAGGTAGCTCAATCTTTTTCAATAGACCTTATTAGATCTGACGTCAGAAACCCTTATTAGACCTTTTAAATCTTTTAAATCTTTTTATTGTGTTTGAAACGTTTTCTTAGATAAGGTAGCCTATTAGGGACTTCACTTGTCAACAGAACTTAAGTACAGTGGCTATAAGACCTTATTGACCTATTTAGACCTTATTAGATCTTGTTGTCCTCAATCTTGTCCTCAATCTTTGTATTCGCTGCCTTATTTCTAATATCTAGATAGCTCAATCTTTTTCAAAAGACCTTATTAGATCTGACGTCAGAAACCCTTATTAGACCTTTTAAATCTTTTAAATCTTTTTATTGTGTTTGAAACGTTATCTTAGATAAGGTAGCCTATTAGGGACTTCACTTGTCAACAGAACTTAAGTACAGTGACTATAAGACCTTATTGACCTATTTAGACCTTATTAGATCTTGTTGTCCTCAATCTTGTCCTCAATCTTTGTATTCGCTACCTTATTTCTAATATCTAGGTAGCTCAATCTTTTTCAATAGACCTTATTAAATCTGACGTCAGAAACCCTTATTAGACCTTTTAAATCTTTTAAATCTTTTTATTGTGTTTGAAACGTTTTCTTACATAAGGTTGTCTATTAGGGACTTCACTTGTCAACAGAACTTAAGTACAGTGGCTATAAGACCTTATTGACCTATTTAGACCTTATTAGATCTTGTTGTCCTCAATCTTGTCCTCAATCTTTGTATTCGCTATCTTATTTCTAATATCTAGGTAGCTCAATCTTTTTCAATAGACCTTATTAGATCTGAAGTCAGAAACCCTTATTAGACCTTTTAAATCTTTTAAATCCTTTTATTGTGTTTGAAACGTTTTCTTAGATAAGGTAGCCTATTAGGGACTTCACTTGTCAACAGAACTTAAGTACAGTGGCTATAAGACCTTATTGACCTATTTAGACCTTATTAGATCTTGTTGTCCTCAATCTTGTCCTCAATCTTTGTATTCGCTACCTTATTTCTAATATCTAGGTAGCTCAATCTTTTTCAATAGACCTTATTAGATCTGACGTCAGAAACCCTT
>NW_027067268.1:0-14533 GCF_032884065.1 Artemia franciscana | reverse complement strand
GACACCGGGAATAATAATGACGACCACGACACTCAAAAAGGAATTACAGACTGGGACACCGGGACACAAATGACGACCGGGACACAAGGAAACAACAACAACGGGGACGCCAGGGACACAGGGAGATATATAAATGACGACGGGGACACAGGGAATGTTCGATTAGCAATCACCGTCAACAAAGCTCAAGGACAATCATTAGAATAATGAGGTATAGATCTGAATACAGATTGTTTTTCCCATGAACAATTATATGTTGCATGTTCAAGAGTCAGTGAACATGACAATCTATTTATATGCACAGACAATGGGACAGCCAAGAATTTTGTATATTCGCAAGTTTTACGTAATTAAAAATATATATATATATATATATATATATATATATATATATATATATATATATATATATATATATATATATCTATATTCACAGGTGGGACACAGGGACACAACTACAATGGCGCGTAACTAATATGGCGCGTAACGACCTACGCGCGCGACGACCTACGTTGTATGTGCAACGTGGGGTGCTGCGGCAACCTTTGTTCGGCTTCGCCGAGTAAAGTGTTGCGACAGCAACACTTTGGTTTTGTTTCTTCAAACAAGGTTTTGTTTGATGTGGAACCTGATGAAATAAGGTTTTGGTTTTGTTTCTTCAACAGCTAGTGTTGTATATTCGCAAGTTTTACGTAGTTCAAAACACATATATAAATCTATCTATATTCATAGGTGGTACACAAGGACACAACTACAATGGCGCGTAACGACTTACGCGCGGGGGGGGGGGGAGGGGGGCACGAAATGCCCCCTCCAACTAGGTGTTGGGGTGGCACGAAGCGCCAGCCCAACAGCTTGTTAATTATAAATCATACTAGATCTACGTTGCATGTGCAACGTGGGGTGCTGCGCCAACCTTTGTTTGGTTTCGCCGAGTAAAGTGTTGCAATAGCAACACTTTGGTTTTGTTTCTTCGCTTCGATTAAATACACAAGATGTTAATCTGTAAGAATCTTAAA
Source organism: Artemia franciscana (assembly GCF_032884065.1). Classification (NCBI taxonomy): domain Eukaryota; kingdom Metazoa; phylum Arthropoda; class Branchiopoda; order Anostraca; family Artemiidae; genus Artemia; species Artemia franciscana. Next base: position 13,514 of record NW_027067268.1, on the reverse strand, counting down.
GTAAATACTAGGTACGCCAACTCGCAAAAGTTGCAAACCCCAGATTGCAACTAGCAAAAGTTGCAAACCCCTCATCGCTGAAGATGATTGTAGCCTAACAGCCGATTATCACTTACAAGTCCCCTACATGTTCTACCACTGGAACCAAATTGGTCTTACTATCAAATACACCGGAAACACATAATAGGTACATCAACTAGGAAAAGTTGCTAACCCCTCATTGCCGAAGATGATTATGAGCTAACAGCCAACTGTTGCTTAAAACTCTCCTATATATGCCACAATTGATATCCGCCTATTTCTGGTTTCAGCGTATACCTTACTACTGTAGTTGTCAACCACTTTAAACTTTCAAACTGCTATATCTTATGAAGGAATTTTTCTACGAAAAAATGGATGACATATACTTTGATCATCTCATCAAAAGATATGGACTGCCATCGAAAGAAAAATCTATCTGTCTTTGTTCAAAAGTTGACTTTTTTGCCGTAGGCCAAGTTTAAGACGTCATCATTAGAAAGCAGCAAAGGAATTTCTTTAACAATGAGAGAACTTTGAAGTTTATGCCATTTCTGTATCGGCCTATTTTTGGTTTCAGTGCGTGCCTTATTACTGAAGTTGTCAACCCCTTAAGCTTTCAATCTGGTATATCTCATGAAGGAATTTTTCTACCAAAAAAGGATGACATATACATTGATCAGCTCATCAAGAGCTATCGATTGCCGTCGAAAAAAAACAAATTTATCTGTGTCAATTCAAAAGTTGAATTTTTTACCGTAGGCCATGTTTCTAACTTCGTTTCTTAGAAGAGAGCAAAGGATAGACTCTAATTTCTTTAATAATGAGAGAAAATTTAAAGTTTAACAACCACATCTGATACCATTTCTTTACCGCAATCCCCAGTGCGAAAAATCGAATGATAAACTCAGCTGAAATCACGAACAGAAATGGGTAGAAACACAAGCAAAAACCATCCTTTTTGACCCCAGGTAAGAGTTCTACGAAGCTTTCCAAATGCAAAGTCATATTCATCAATCTGGCCTAAGGTCCACACTTTTCGTAAAAATCGCAGAGATTAGATCCTTGCCACTTTCTAGGAATAAGCTGAAATTGGGGTGCTAGGGGGGAAAAACACGACAAAACCAAAGTGTTGCTGTCGCAGCACAAATATTGCAAAATTATAACTGTGCCTACACGCATTTAAATTGCTTTTAATCGCAGAAAACGTTGGTTTATATAGTTCTTTTACCTATCTTTGTTTTCACGTGAGAAATTTTATCAAGGGGGGGGATGCAGAGTTAGGCTAAATTTGTTGCCATTATTTCCAAACAAATATAATGAGCATACATTATTCATGAAAACAAAGATATACGTTACGAAAACTGGGAAATACTAGATATTGTCTACTCCAAAACTTTCAAGTTCGAAATGTGTTGCAGGGCACTACTACTTTTGCAGTTCCTTCTTTTTCTTAGCATGTTCAATAGTCTATATTTTGGGAATACTGAAAATGGAAGCTCAAAATATTCCAGGAATGGGAACTGAATAAAAGATGAAAAGTTTTTCTGAAATTTTGTAATTTCCTGGAATATTTTTTTCTGAAACTAATCACTATAAAAAAGAAACAAAACTATCCTTGCACAAAAGTAAACTCTTATGGGATTGTATAACATCAGACGTAAAGAACATAGAATAATCTATTCACATTCTTAGAACAAAGTTAAACGCCTTTTCTATATTTTCAGGAAAATTGGACCTTAGAAAAGTGGACCTCAAGTTCCTAGATCAAGATTGTTGTTGTTATTATAAAATCTTTGAATTTGACAAGATTTTTTTGTAATTTCTTTTTTGAATTTCAAAATTTGTCCCAGGCTATAATGAAAAAAGGTCTGGTTGCAATCAAACTCGCAGATCCAAAGAAGTCAGGCACTGGAGCTGTTCTCCTACAAAATAATTCTATATTGTACATATAATCCTATCTATATATATAAAAATAAGTTGTTTGTGTGTGTGTGGGTCTGTCGGGTGATGTCATGTTTGTGTGTTGACTGACGTCATGTTTTCGACTGACGAAGTTACAGACCGGACATCGGGACACAAATGACGACCGGGACATCGGGACACAAACGACGACCGGGACACCGGCACATATGGAATATAAATGACGACCGGGACACTCAAAGAGAAAGCGACCTGGACACAGGGAATGATCGATTAGCAATCACCATCAACAAAGCACCGGGACACAAATTACGACCGGGACACATGGAGTATAAATGACGACCAGGACATAAGTAAAAAAAAAACTAAAAAAAATAAAAAAAGGTAAAAACTACAAAAAAAACTAAAAAGAAAAAAAAGCTAAAAACTAATAAAAAAAACTAAGAAAGCTAAAAAACTAAAAAAACTAAATAAGAAAAAAAATAAAAAAAGGAAAAAAATGAAAAATAAAGGAGAAAAACAAAACTAAAAAAAATAAAAATAAAAAAAAACTAAAAAAAAGAAAAAAACTAAAAAAACTAAAAAGAAAAAAAGAGGAAAAATACAAAAATTTATTTCATCATATAACATTTCAAAAACGAATGTATATACAGACCCGGACACCGGGATACAAATGACGACCGGGACACAGGGAGACAACTACAACGAGGACGCCGGGGGGCGCAGGAGGATACATAAATGACGACGGGGACACAGGGAATGTTCGATTAGCAATCACCATCAACAAAGCTCATGGGCAATCACTAGAATCATGAGGTATAAATAAAAAAAACTAAAAAAAAGGTAAAAAACTAAAACCTAAAAAAAAGACCAATTCAAAAACGAATGTATATACAGACCGGGACACCGGGACACAAATGATGACCGGGACACAAGGAATATAAATGACGCCCCGGACCCTCAAAGAGAAATCACAGACTGGGACACCACGACACAAATGACGACCAGGACACAGGGAATATAAATGACGACCGGGACACAGGGACACAACTACAACGGGGACGCTGGGGGGCACAGGGGGATATATAAGTAACGACGGCGACACGGGGAATCGTCGATTAGCAATCACCATCAACAAGGCTCAAGGGCAATCATTAGAATCATGAGGTATAGATCTGAATACGGATTGTTTTCCCAAGGACTATTATATTTTGCATGTTCAAGAGTCGATAAACCTGACAATCTATTTATATACACAGACAATGGGACAGCAAAGAATGTTGTATATTCGCAAGTTTTACGTAGTTAAAACATATATATATATATATCTATCTATATTCACAGGTGGGACATAGGGATACAACTACAATGGCGCGTAACTAATATGGCGCGTAACGACTTACGCGCACTGGGGGGCTTGGGGGGGGGGGCGCGAAGCACCCCCACCAACTAGGTGTTGGGGTGGCGCGAAGCGCCACCCCAACAGCTAGTATTAAATAAACTGTGCGTATAATAATTCTTACATTTTTTCCATCTAAGCTCTTAAACAGCAAAGAAGTAAAAATATTTGCAAAATGAAAGTAATTGTATGCTATTCTTTTTGGTTGAAGGTATTTTCATCAATATCTATATGTCTGTTTACTCCTGATCATCCCTCAGCAAATATTTCTAAATTTTCTTACCAGAAAACGATCTCTATTATTACAGAGAATGCTCCTACAAAACGACCTTGTAACTATAACATCCGATTTCGCCCAGAAAAGATATGCCTAATACTCTCTCTTATGTTCAGATAAACAATGAAAACCACAAGATGCAAGAAAACATTGATTTCTGTATGCTGACTTTGATGAGGTTCATCCGCATCAGTACTGACAGATATCTAAAACTAAAGGATAAAATATGCTTAGATAATGAGCTCAAATCAGCATACTAATTTATAGAAAAAAGCTGTCTAGCAATGCAGAGTGAAAATCCATCATTAACAATAGAATTCTGCCCAGTCAGAAACTAGTTAACTATAATAATAATAATAATTTATTTTTAACCCACATCATAACAAGTTATGGCACTTGTGGAGTAACAAAAAGAAAAAAAAATGAGATACACTACAAGTAAAATACACTACAAATAGAAAAAACATTATGCTACAATGAGATTAACCGAACAGACGGACCAAAGGATGATGAGGCGATAAACGATAAAAAGCTGATTCCGACAACCTTCCATACATGAGGGCCAACTTTGCACTTATATCAGGGACATCAAACTTACGAATTATCTTCCTATTGCTATACCAAGGGGGGAGATAAAGTAAAAATTTACAATATCTGAAATAAAAAATCCGAATCTGATTAATATCTTTTTTCTTTAGAAGAGGATAAAGACCAGAAAGGTAAAGGACAGAATGATCACAAAATGTAGCATATAGTCTACCGAGTTCACGTCTATTATACTTCCCTCGATTAGCAACTATCTTAGAATAGCCCGTTTGAATTTTCTTTTGAACATCACGAACAGTGCACTGCCGTAGGCAAGAAATTGAATTCGTAACAGTAATACCCAACCACCAAAAGGTGGAAACAAAGGGTATTGAAAAACCGCGACAAGCTAAGGGAGCATTAGAGGAAGTCGGACCATTAAAAACTAGAAATTCTTATTTCTCAACATTAAGAGAAAGACCAATATTAGAAAATAGACGTGAAACTTTTGAGACCATAAACGAGAGACCTTGCTTATTTTTACACAAAAGTAAAAGGTCATCTGCATAAGCAAGATAAGAAACATCTGAGAGTCCAATAAAATAATTTGATCTAATTTCATCTAAAATACCAGAAATGCACATTTTGAATATACTAGGTGATAAAACCCTTTCCTGCTTGACACCTTGACATAAACGGACAAACGGAGATCCAGACTTATTAATTCGGAGAAAAGAATTCTCATACCAAAAGCGAAGAAGAAAAATGACTGAAAGATTTACACCATTATTAAAAAGGGAAAAAAAAGCTTGACTGTGAACTTCATTGTCAAAAGCTTTAGAAAGGTCCAAAGTACACATATAAAGTGGCGACCCCTCAGCCATGCTATTCTTAAGGGCGGAAGAAAGAACACGGTGTGCATGTTGACAACCAATACCAGCTTGAAACCCGAATTGATTTGATCCGAAATTTATATTTTCATTTAAATAAGGAATTAAAATATATTCAAGGATTTTACTCAAGTTACACGTAGTTGTTATAGGGCGATAAGATGAACTTTGAGAAGGGAGTTTTCCCCGCTTTAGAATTGAGGTGACATTTCCAAAAAGAAAGCTATCCGGAACCAGAGAAGATGTTAAACACATTTGGAACAACAACTGCAAATGAAATAAAAGAACAACACACTTTGGATTTATATTATTTACACTAATACCATCAATATCAACGAATGAAGATTTCAGTTGCTTAATTTCATTTTCAACAGCAGTTATTGATACTGGAATAATATGGCCCTGATGAAGCGAAGGCGGTAGAATTTTAGAAAGTAACCGAGAATAATGTGACTGCACAAAAAAATTAATTTTGGAAACAATTCCCGAATAGTAAACATACCATGTTGAACTAGAAATCGAATCACTATTATAAAGATCACTTTTATCCAGCTTCTCAGAATTGATCAATTTAGACCAATCCTTTTTAGAGGCTGGAAATTCCATACCATTATAACGAATAGATTTAAGGTACTTTTTATAATCATTCTTTGTTTTCTGCTTTATATCCGCAACAGACCCCGTTATAGGTCTACCACAATCAACCCAAATTCGAAGCCAAAGTTTTGCCTTATTTTTTAAATTCTTTAATTCAGGATCGGCAGCCCATATAGATTTCCGCGTTTTTATACGAATACGTTCCTGGGGAACCGCAATTTTTTCAGCTTCTTTCATACATCTAATTATTTCATCATAATATCTATCAAGATCACGCTTACTACCCTTTACTTGCAATTGGAGTAGATGATAAGGCACACGAATACAATTAAGCAATGTAGATAAAGACAATATATATAAAGCAATATCGGCTCTTTTCCAATTACTACATTTAAACCATTTAAATGTGATTAAAGGCTCTTTTCCTATTTCAAAAGTTTTAGTTTTCGAGGGTAATAACCACGTATATTGAAAAAATGAAGATATTAGACTATTTTATGATTGCACATGGTAAAGAATGTGATTAAAGGCTCTTTTCCTATTTCAAAAGTTTTAGTTTTCGAGGGTAATAGCTACGTATGTTGAAAAAATGAAGATATTAGACTATTTTATGATTGCACATGGTAAAGAATGTGATTAAAGGCTCTTTTACTATTTCAAAAGTTTTAGTTTTCGAGAGTAAGAGCTACGTATGTTGAAAAAATGAAGATATTAGACTATTTTATGATTGCAAATGGTAAAGAATGTGATTAAAGGCTCTTTTCCTATGTCAAAAGTTTTAGTTTTCGAGGGTAATAGCTACGTATGTAGAAAAAATGAAGATATTAGACTATTTTATGATTGCAAATGGTAAAGAATGTGATTAAAGGCTCTTTTCCTATGTCAAAAGCTTTAGTTTTCGAGGTTAATAGCTACGTATGTTGAAAAAATGAATATATTAGATTATTTATGATTGCAAATGGTAAAAAATGTGATTAAAGGCTCTTTTCCTATGTCAAAAGTTTTAGTTTTCGAGGGTAATAGCTACTTATGTTGAAAAAATGAAGATATTAGACTATTTTATGATTGCAAATGGTAAAGAATGTGATTAAAGGCTCTTTTCCTATTTCAAAAGTTTTAGTTTTCGAGGGTCATAGCTACATATGTTGAAAAAATGAAGATATTAGACTATTTTATGATTGCAAATGGTAAAGAATGTGATTAAAGGCTCTTTTCCAATTTCAAAAGTTTTAGTTTTCGAGGGTAATAGCTAGGTCTGTGGAAAAAATGAAGATATTAGACTATTTTATGATTGCACATGGTAAAGAATGTGATTAAAGGCTCTTTTCCTATTTCAAAAGTTTTAGTTTTCGAGGGTAATAGCTACGTATGTTGAAAAAAAGAAGATATTAGACTATTTTATGATTGCACATGGTAAAGAATGTGATTAAAGGCTCTTTTCCTATTTCAAAAGTTTTAGTTTTCGAGGGTAATAGCTATGTATGTTGAAAAAATGAAGATATTAGACTATTTTATGATTGCAAATGGTAAAGAATGTGATTAAAGGCTCTTTTCCTATTTCAAAAGTTTTAGTTTTCGAGGATAATAGCTACGTATGTTGAAAAAAATGAAGATATTAGACTATTTTATGATTACAAATGGTAAAGAATGTGATTAAAGGCTCTTTTCCTATTTCAAAAGTTTTAGTTTTCGAGGGTAATAGCTTTGTCTGTGGAAAAAATGAAGATATTAGACAATTTTATGATTGCACATGGTAAAGAATGTGATTAAAGGCTCTTTTCCTATTTCAAAAGTTTTAGTTTTCGAGGGTAATAGCTACGTATGTTGAAAAAATCAAAATATTAGACTACTTTATGATTGCAAAAGGTAATGTTGAAAAAATGAAGATATTAGACTATTTTATGATTGCAAATGGTAAAGAATGTGATTAAAGGCTCTTTTCCTATTTCAAAAGTTTTAGTTTTCGAGGGTAATAGCAAAGTATGTTGAAAAAATGATGATATTAGACTATTTTATGATTGCAAATGGTAAAGAATATGATTAAAGGCTCTTTTCCTATTTCAAAAGTTTTAGTTTTCGAGGGTAATAGCTATGTCTGTTGAAAAAATGAAGATATTAGACTATTTTATGATTGCACATAGTGAAGAATGTGATTAAAGGCTCTTTTCCTATTTCAAAAGTTTTAGTTTTTGAGGGTAATAGCTACGTATGTTGAAAAATGAAGATATTAGACAATTTTATGATTGCAAAGGGTAAATAATGTGATTAAAGGCTCTTTTCCTATGTCAAAAGTTTTAGTTTTCGAGGGTAATAGCTACTTATGTTAAAAAAATGAAGATATTAGACTATTTTATGATTGCAAATGGTAAAGAATGTGATTAAAGGCTCTTTTCCTATTTCAAAAGTTTTAGTTTTCAAGGGTAATAGCTATGTCTGTGGAAAAATTGAAGAGATTAGAATATTTTATGATTGCACATGGTAAAGAATGTGTATAAAGGCTCTTTTCCTATTTCAAAAGTTTTAGTTTTCGGGCTAAGAGCTACGTATGTTGAAAAAATGAAGATATTAGACTATTTTATGATTGCACATGGTAAAGAATGTGATTAAAGGCTCTTTTCCTATTTCAAAAGTTTTAGTTTTTGAGGGTAAAAGCTACGTATGTTGAAAAAATGAAGATATTAGACTATTTTATGATTGCACATGGTAAAAAATGTGATTAAAGGCTCTTTTCCTATTTCAAAAGTTTTAGTTTTCGAGGGTAATAGCTACGTATGTTGAAAAAATGAAGATATTAGACAATTTTATGATTGCAAATGGTAAATAATGTGATTAAAGGCTCTTTTCCTATGTCAAAAGTTTTAGTTTTCGAGGGTAATAGCTACGAAGATATTGGACTATTTTATGATTGCACATGGTAAAGAATGTGATTAAAGGCTCTTTTCCTATTTCAAAAGTTCTAGTTTTTGAGGGTAAAAGCTACGTATGTTGAAAAAATGAAGATATTAGACTATTTTATGATTGCACATGGTAAAGAATGTGATTAAAGGCTCTTTTCCTATTTCAAAAGTTTTAGTTTTCGAGGGAATAGCTACGTATGTTGAAAAAATGAAGATATTAGACTATTTTATGATTGCACATGGTAAAGAATGTGATTAAAGGCTCTTTTCCTATGTCAAAAGTTTTAGTTTTCGAGGGTAATAGCTACGTATGTTGAAAAAATGAAGATATTAGACTATTTTATGATTGCAAATGGTAAAGAATGTGATTATAGGCTCTTTTCCTATGTCAAAAGTTTTAGTTTTCGAGGGTAATAGCTACGTATGTTGAAAAAATGAAGATATTAGACTATTTTATGATTGCAAATGGTAAAGAATGTGATTAAAGGCTCTTTTCCTATTTCAAAAGTTTTAGTTTTCGAGGGTAATAGCTACGTATGTTGAAAAAATGAAGATATTAGACATTTTTAGATTGCAAATGGTAAAGAATGTGATTAAAGGCTCTATTCCTATGTCAAAAGTTTTAGTTTTCGAGGGTAATAGCTATGTATGTTGAAAAAATGAAGATATTAGACTATTTTATGATCGCAAATGGCAAAGAATGTGATTAAAAGTTCTTTTCCTATGTCAAAAGTTTTAGTTTTCGAGGTTAATAGCTTCGTATGTTGAAAAAATGAAGATATTAGACTATTTTATGGTTGCAAATGGTAAAGAATGTGATTAAAGGCTCTTTTACTATGTCAAAAGTTTTAGTTTTCGAGGGTAATAGCTACTTATGTTGAAAAAATGAAGATATTAGACTATTTTATGATTGCAAATGGTAAAGAATGTGATTAAAGGCTCTTTTCCTATTTCAAAAGTTTTAGTTTTCGAGGGTAATAGCTATGTCTGTGGAAAAAAAAAGATGATATTAGACTATTTTATGATTGCACATGGTAAAGAATGTGATTAAAGGCTCTTTTCCTATTTCAAAAGTTTTAGTTTTCGAGGGTAATAGCTACGTATGTTGAAAAAATGAAGATATTAGACTATATTATGATTGCAAATGGTAAAGAATGTGATTATAGGCTCTTTTCCTATGTCAAAAGTTTTAGTTTTCGAGGGTAATAGCTACGTATGTTGAAAAAAATGAAGATATTAGACTATTTTATGATTGCAAATGGTAAAGAATGTGATTAAAGGCTCTTTTCCTATTTCAAAAGTTTTAGTTTTCGAGGGTAATAGCTACGTATGTTGAAAAAATGAAGATATTAGACTATTTTATGATTGCACATGGTAAAGAATGTGATTAAAGGCTCTTTTCCTATTTCAAAAGTTTTAGTTTTCGAGGGTAATAGCTACGAAGATATTAGACTATTTTATGATTGCACATGGTAAAGAATGTGATTAAAGGCTCTTTTCCTATTTCAAAAGTTTTAGTTTTTGAGGGTAAAAGCTACGTATGTTGAAAAAATGAAGATATTAGACTATTTTATGATTGCACATGGTAAAGAATGTGATTAAAGGCTCTTTTCCTATTTCAAAAGTTTTAGTTTTCGAGGGTAATAGCTACGTATGTTGAAAAAATGAAGATATTAGACAAATTTATGATTGCACATGGTAAAGAATGTGATTAAAGGCTCTTTTCCTATTTCAAAAATTTTAGTTTTCGAGGGTAATAGCTACGTATGTTGAAAAAATGAAGATATTAGACTATTTTATGAATGCAAATGGTAAAGAATGTGATTAAAGGCTCTTTTCCTATGTCAAAAGTTTTAGTTTTCGAGGGTAATAGCTACGTATGTTGAAAAAATGAAGATATTAGACTATTTTATGATTGCAAATGGCAAAGAATGTGATTAAAAGTTCTTTTCCTATGTCAAAAATTTTAGTTTTCGAGGTTAATAGCTACGTATGTTGAAAAAATGAAGATATTAGACTATTTTATGGTTGCAAATGGTAAAGAATGTGATTAAAGGCTCTTTTCCTATGTCAAAAGTTTTAGTTTTCGAGGGTAATAGCTACGTATGTTGAAAAAATGAAGATATTAAGACTATTTTATGATTGCAAATGGTAAAGAATGTGATTAAAGGCTCTTTTCCTATTTCAAAATAGTTTTAGTTTTCGAGGGTAATAGCTATGTCTGTGGATATTTTATACAATAAAATATCCACAGACAATAGCTATGTCTGTGGATATTTATATATATATATATATATAAATATCTTTCATGATATATATATATATATATATATATATGTTTTTAACTGCGAAAACTTGCGAATATACAACATTCTTCGCTGTCCCATTGTCTGTGCATATAAATAGATTGTCAAGTTTACCGACCCTTGAACATGCAACATATAATTGTCCATGGGAAAAACGATCCGTGTTCAGATCTATACCTCATGATTCTAATGATTGCCCTTGAGCTTTGTTGATGATGAATGATAATCGAACATTTCCTGTGTCGCCGTCGTCATTTATATATCCCCCTGTGCTCCCCAGCGTCCCCGTTGTAGTTGTGTCCCGGTTTCCCGGTCGTCATTTATATTACCTGTGTCCTGGTCGTCATTTGTGTCCCGGTGTCCCAGTCTGTAATTTCTCTTTGAGTGTCCCGGTCGTCATTTATATTCCCTGTGTCCCGGTCGTCATTTGTGTCCCGGTGTCTTGGTCTGTATATACATTCGTTTTTCAATTGGTATATGATGAAATAAATTTTTGTGTTTTTCCCCTTTTTTTCTTTTTAGTTTTTTTTTTGGTTTTTACCTTTTTTTTGTTTTTTTAGTTTTTTTCTCTTTTCTTTTTAGTTTTTTTTGTGCAGGAGCTTCATTTTTGGAAGCTATTTTTTTAAGCAGCTTTTTTTTTAGCAGCTTCCTTGACTGTTGCCATTGTAGGTTCGCGCCAACCTAACACCTAGTTGGTTCGAGCGCTTCCTGTAAAATTGTCTAATGTCTTCATTTTTTTACCATGTACAATCATAAAATAATCTAATATCTTCATTTTTTCAACATAAGTAGCTATTACCCTCGAAAACTAAAACTTTTGAAATAGGAAAAGAGCCTTTAATCACATTCTTTACCATGTGCAATCATAAGATAGTCTAATATCTTCGTAGCTATTACCCTCGAAAACTAAAACTTTTGAAATAGGAAAAGAGCCTTTAATCACATTCTTTACCATGTACAATCATAAAATTGTCTAATATCTTCATTTTTTCAACATACGTAGCTATTCCCCTCGAAAACTAAAACTTTTGAAATAGGAAAAGAGCCTTTTATCACATTCTTTACAATGTGCAATCATAAAATAGTCTAATATCTTCATTTTTTTAACATACGTAGATCTTACCCCCGAAAACTAAAACTTTTGAAATAGGAAAAGAGCCTTTAATCACATTCTTTACCTTGTGCAATCATAAAATAGTCTAATATCTTCATTTTTCCAAAGACATAGCTATTACCCTCGAAAACTATAACTTTTGAAATAGGAAAAGAGCCTTTAATCACATTCTTTACCATTTGCATTCATAAAATAGTCTAATATCTTCATTTTTTAAACATACATAGCTATTACCCTCGAAAACTAAAACTTTTGACATAGGAATAGAGCCTTTAATCACATTCTTTACCATTTGCAATCTAAAAATGTCTAATATCTTCATTTTTTCAACATACGTAGCTATTACCCTCGAAAACTAAAACTTTTGAAATAGGAAAAGAGCTTTTAATCACATTCTTTACCATTTGCAATCATAAAATAGTCTAATATCTTCATTTTTTCAACATACGTAGCTATTACCCTCGAAAACTAAAACTTTTGACATAGGAAAAGAGCCTTTAATCAAATTCTTTACCATGTGCAATCATAAAATAGTCTAATATCTTCATTTTTTCAACATACGTAGCTATTACCCTCGAAAACTAAAACTTTTGAAATAGGAAAAGAGCCTTTAATCACATTCTTTACCATGTGCAATCATAAAATTGTCTAATATCATCCTTTTTTTTCCACAGACATAGCTATTACCCTCGAAAACTCAAACTTTTGAAATAGGAAAAGAGCCTTTAATCAAATTCTTTACCATTTGCAATCATAAAATAGTCTTAATATCTTCATTTTTTCAACATACGTAGCTATTACCCTCGAAAACTAAAACTTTTGAAATAGGAAAAGAGCCTTTAATCACATTCTTTACCATTTGCAACCATAAAATAGTCTAATATCTTCATTTTTTCAACATACGTAGCTATTAACCTCGAAAACTAAAATTTTTGACATAGGAAAAGAACTTTTAATCACATTCTTTGCCATTTGCAATCATAAAATAGTCTAATATCTTCATTTTTTCAACATACGTAGCTATTACCCTCGAAAACTAAAACTTTTGACATAGGAAAAGAGCCTTTAATCACATTCTTTACCATTTGCATTCATAAAATAGTCTAATATCTTCATTTTTTCAACATACGTAGCTATTACCCTCGAAAACTAAAATTTTTGAATTAGGAAAAGAGCCTTTAATCACATTCTTTACCATGTGCAATCATAAATTTGTCTAATATCTTCATTTTTTCAACATACGTAGCTATTACCCTCGAAAACTAAAACTTTTGAAATAGGAAAAGAGCCTTTAATCACATTCTTTACCATGTGCAATCATAAAATAGTCTAATATCTTCATTTTTTCAACATACGTAGCTTTTACCCTCAAAAACTAAAACTTTTGAAATAGGAAAAGAGCCTTTAATCACATTCTTTACCATGTGCAATCATAAAATAGTCTAATATCTTCGTAGCTATTACCCTCGAAAACTAAAACTTTTGAAATAGGAAAAGAGCCTTTAATCACATTCTTTACCATGTGCAATCATAAAATAGTCTAATATCTTCATTTTTTCAACATACGT
>NW_027067267.1:0-14537 GCF_032884065.1 Artemia franciscana | reverse complement strand
CTTTTGGATCAAAATTTTTTGTACATACATCGTGTCTTGTAAGAGCAAGAAGGGTGCAACAAGATCTCGAAAATTGAATCAATTACGTGTAATTTTATTGTAAGTCGCACTAAACGAGAATAATTTTGTCACAGAGAAAGGGGAGTCACACATACTATAGACTGCCGATGAATTGACTTGGATGCAATAATTCTAAGAATGTTTGGGTCTATTCTGTTGCATAATGAGGGATGTATAGACAATTTTATGTCAGGATTCAGGAACAGGCAGCAGAGAGGGGAGTATCGGGACAAATCTAACAATTAGACAATTATCCATTATAAATCGTTTCTCTAATCAAGTAGATAATGAACATTCATAGCTTTTAACAAACAGTTCGTGGTGTTGAACTGTAAGTAAGTGGTGATGCAGCTCAATAGTGACCAAAACTCTAAAAAACGGAATGATGCTCCCGTACAATTGAGAACACACTCAAGAAGCTTGCTAAATGTAATATCAAAGAATACCGTTTACAATGCTACAAAGATAAATGACGCGTCACAGAATGCATTGGAAACTTTCCAGTGGAAACTTCAGGCTGAGGGAATTTGGAAGGATTCCTAAACAAAATATTTTTTATTTGTCTTATTTTATTTTTGCCAATTTTACATGTGGAGATGTTAAGGAGAATTGATCAGAGGGGGGGGGGATTTTTACCAGATTAGAATTTTCTAGAGTATATTTCTTTAGGAGTGGGAATTCTCCATGGGAAGTTTTTCACGGGATAAATCCACCAGAGGCAATTTTTAGGCAGACACAATTTTGTACTAGGTGGGGGAGGGGGTGTTCTGCGGTAAAAGTTTTCCATGGAGGAGGAGATTAACGGCATGATTTAAAAGCAATCAGAAATTAAAGTATCTTCGAATTGAAAGTGTCCTAAGACAATATTTCACCCGAAATTAGCAGCAAGAAATTTTCTTGGGGGAATTTTCAGCTAGAAGCTTCAGGTAGGGAAAGAGAATTTCGAGTCAGAAGAACTTTCTATGGAGGGATTTTCCGTGGGATAGGAAATTATTTTCAATTGAGGAGGAGCCAGATTCTCTGCACTATTTAAACATGATCGGAAATTAAATATAAAAAAAACAAGTATTTTCAACCAAAACTAGGGAGCAACATCAACACTTAAAACAAGCAGAAAATATTACGCATGTGAGGGGGAACGCCCTTCCACAATACTTTATTCTTTATTCTAAAGTTTGAATTTTTTGCCCCCATTCTCTAAAAACGACTCCTGAAACACAGGGACCGTTTAATCAGAATAATATATATTTTTTTTTATTTCTAAAACCAACTTTAGCATAAAGAGCGAGGTATTGAGGATGGGGAATTCTTACTATTTCATTTTAACTAAAAGGAGTGACTTTCAGAAAAATTTCTCTAAAAACTGAAATCAACTCTATCAAAATGCGCTAATATTTCATACCTCTGTTAACAGATAATTTTTATTTCCTGATACTATAACCCAGAAAGTATCAAACAGTTCGTGGTAACGAACTGTAGTAAGGAGCGATCCGGCTCAATAGTAACCAAAACTCTAAAAAATTGAATTTTGATATCAATAGCTACATCAAAAGAATCGCATTTTATGCTGATTTTAAATGTATAAGTTTCATCAAGTTTAGTCATACCCATCAAAAGTTACGAGCCTGAGAAAATTTGCCTTATTTAGAAAAATAGGGGGGGAAACCCCCTAAAAGTCGTAGGATCTTAACGAAAATGACACCATCATATTCAGAGTATCAGAGAACCCTACTGTAGAAGTTTCAAGCTCCTATCTACAAAAATGTGGAATTTTGTATTTTTTGCCAGAAGACAAATCACGGGTGCGTGTTTATTTTATTTTTTTTTTTTTTTTCCCCAGGGGTCATCGTATCGACCAAGTGGTCCTAGAATGTCGCAAGAGGGCTCATTCTAGCGGAAATGAAAAGTTTCAGTGCCCTTTTGAAGTGACCGAAAAAATTGGAGGGCATATAGGCCCCCTCCCACACTCATTTTTTCCCAAAGTCAACGGATCAAAATTTTGAGATAGCTATTTTGTTCACCATAGTCGAAAACCATAATAATTATGTCTTTGGGGATGACTTACTCCCTCACAGTCCCTGGGGGAGGGGCTGCAAGTTACAAACTTCGACCAGTGTTTACATATAATAATGGTTATTGGGAAGTATACAGACGTTTTCAGGGGGATTTTTTTGGTTTTGGGGGTAGGGTTGAGGAGAGGGGGCTATGTGGGAGGATCTTTCCTTGGAGAAATATGTCATGGGGGAAGAAAAATTCAATGAAAAGGGCGCAGGGCGCAGAACGAATCTGGTCACGTTAGAAAAAAGGTCAAATTCAGAGCTTAATATACAATGCTGGGTGTTCGGAGCCTCTCTATCATGGAGTATAATTTGAAAATAACACAACTATACGAGCGATAAAACATATATACCACAACCATAACTCAACTTAGGAAAGAACTGCTAAGAGATAACACAACTATAAAGCGAAAACAGTTGAAAACTAACGGGAAAACAAACGAACTAAGAGGTGGAAGGGGCCCAGAGAAAAAATATAATCCTTTTCCAATTTTGAGCTTAACTTCCACAAAGGAGTAACTATGTCAGAAGCCCCAAAATACCGAATTATTTTCTTTTTCCTATAAGACCGGGGTAAATGAAACAGAAACTTACAAAATCGGAAATATAATATACACAATTCAGCCAGATGTTGTCTTTTTTTCAGGATAGGTGAAATACCAGATAGGAAAAGTATTGAATGGTGGCAAAAACTAGTGTATAGCAATTCAAGCGCTTTTCGATAATAATGACCACGATTAGCTACTATTTTACCATAACCCGCTTTAAGTTTTCTTTAATAGGCCGTACAATATTGATCCTAAAAGCTAGTAGATTCCAATAAATATGAATGCTTGACCGCCGCAAATCAGAGACACAATGGATGGAGAAGTTAGAACGCGGATTTCAAATGGGCATAGACTTTGCATTAAAGACTAGGTACTCGCACTTATCAATATTCAATGACAGGCCAAAAGTTTTGAAATGTTTTGAAATAGATGATACGGAATTCGAGAGGCTAGATCTAGAACGGCTAGATCTAGAAGTATATCATCCACATATGCAATACAAGAGACATTTACCAAATTGCAAAAAAGAAAGGGCATAATTGTGTATAACACACTGCGGATACAAATACTGAAAAGATACGGTGAAAGAACACCACCTTGACGCACTTCCAAGCGGGTTGGAATATTCCCATAACAATTACTATACCAAAACTGAAGAACCTGAACGACAAAACGTTGACTCCTGAACTGACAAGGGAAAACATAACTTGAGAATGAGAAATACTGTCAAAAGCTTTAGACAGGTTCAGGGCACAAAAATGGACCCAGCGATTTTACTGTGTATTAGCTTTCTACTTTTTTCAAATGTTACCGCTAGATATCTGTAAAATTAGCACATGCCAATTTCCTTGAATTTTCTTTCGAATCCTATTTGCACTGAATCTCTATTCCACTTCCAGTTGCCTGCCGACTCTGTATCAAACAGTTCGTGGTAACGAACTGTAGTAAGAAGCGACCCGGCTCAATAGTAAACAAAACTCTAAAAAACGAAATTTTGATGCTAAGAGATACATCAGAAGAATCGGCTTTTAATGCTGATTTTAAATATATAAGTTTCATCAAATTTAGTCTTTGTCATCAAAAATTACGAGCCTGAGAAAATTTGCCTTATTTCGTTTAATAGGTGGAAACGCCCCCTAAAAGTCACATAATCTTAACGAAAATCACACCATCACATTCAGCGTATCAGAGAACCCTGTAGCGAAAATTTCAAGCTCCTATCTACAAAAATGTGGAATTTCATATTTTTGGCCAGAAGACAGATCACGGGTGCGTGTTTATTTGTTTGTTTGTTTGTTTGTTTGTTTTTTTTTTGTTTTTTTTTTGTTTTTTTCAGGGGTCATCGTATCGACCAAGTGGTCCTAGAATGTCGATAGATGGCTCATTCTAACGGAATTGAAAGTCAACGAATCAAAATTTTGAGATAGCCATTTTGTTCCGCATAGTCGACAACCATAATAATTATGTCTTTGGCGATGACTTACTCCCCCACAGTCCCTGGGGGAGGGGCTGCAAGTTACAAACTTTGATCAGTGTTTGCATACAGTAATAGTTATTGGGAAGTATATAAACATTTTCAGTTTTTTTTTTTTTGGCAGGGGGTGAGGGAAGAGGGTTATATGGGAGGATCTTTCCTTGGAGGAATATGTCATGGGGGAAGAGAAATTCAATGAAAAGGGCACAGGATTTTCTAGCATTACTATAAAAAAACAATGAAAAAAATATGAAATTTTTTTTTCATTTGAAAGTACGGAGTAGCATTAAAACTTAAAACGAACAGAGATTATTACGCATATGAGGTGTTTTTCTCCACCTAAATACCTCCCTCTTTATGCTAAAGTATTTTTATTAATTTCAACTATTTATTCTACGGCCTTTCTAATTGAGGGGTAATTCTTAAAGAATTGGGACAAAAGTTAAGAGTTATCAAACAGTTCCTGGTAACGAACTGTAGTAAGGAGCGACCCTGCTCAATACTAATCAAAACTCTAAAAAATGAAATTTTGATACCAATAGCTACATCAAAAGAATTGAGTTTTAATGCTGATTTTAAATATATAAGTTTCATCAAGTTTAGTCTTAATCATCAAAAGTTACGAGCCTGAGAAAATTTGCGTTATTTTAGAAAATAGGGTGAAACACCCACTAAAAGTCATAGAATCTTAACGAAAATCACACCATCAGATTCAGCGTATCAGAGAACCATACTGTAGAAGTTTCAAGCTCCTATCTACAAAAATCTGGAATTTCGTATTTTTTGCCAGAAGGCAGATCACGGATGCGAGTTTATTTGTTTTTTTTTTTTGTTTTTTTTTTCTTTTTCCCAGAGGTGATCGTATCGACCCAGTTGTCCTAGAATGTTGTGAGAGGGCTCATTCTAACGGAAATGAAAAGTTCTATTGCCCCTTTTAAGTGACCAAAAAAATTGGAGGGCACCTATGCCCCCTCCCACGCTAATTATTTTCCCAAAGTCAACGGATCAAAATTCTGAAATAGCCTTTTTATTCAGCGTAGTCGAAAAACATTATAACTGTGTCTTTGGGGACGACTTACTCCCCTACAGTCCCCGTGGCAGGGGCTACAAGTTAGAAACTTTGACCAGTGCTTACATATAGTAATGGCTATTGGGAAGTGTGCAGGCGTTTTCAGTAGGATTTTTTGGTTGGGGGGAGGGGTTGAGAATAGGGGGATAGGCTGGAGGAGCTTTCCGTCGAGGAATTTGTTATGGTGGAAGAAAATTTCCATAAAGGGAGCGCAGGATTTACTAGCATTATTAAAAAAAAAACAATGAAAAAAGAAATATGAAAAAGTTTTTTTCAGCTGGAAGTAAAGAGCAGCATTAAAACTTAAAACGAACAGAAATTATTACCCATATGAGGGGCTCACCTCCTCCTAATACCCCGCTCTTTACACTAAAGTGTTTTTTGTAATTTCAACTATTTATTTTACGGCTTTGGTGATTCAGGGGTCATTCTTAATGGATTGGGACAAAATTTAAGCTTTAGTGTAAAGAGCGAGGTACTGACGAGGGGGCCAACCCCCTCATATATGTAATAAAAACATGAGAATACAAAACTTCTTTACGTAAGCTAAGTTATAAGTTACGTATATCTTTTACTAAAAAAAAAGATTCGTAAAAAAATTAAAGTTCTAGTTGCCTTTATCTTAATTAACCAAAAAATCGGAGGGTAACTAGGCTTCCTCCCCCGCTCTTTTCTCTCAAAATCATTCGATCAAAATTATGAGAAAGCCATTTAGCAAAAAAATAATAAATATGCAAATTTCGTTTTAATTATTCCTCTGCGGAGAGCCAAAATCAAAACATGCATTGATTGAAAAACGTTCAGAAATTAAATTAAAAAAAACGAGTTTTTTTAACTAAAAGTAAGGAGCAAAACTAAAACTTAAAACGAACAGAAATTACTTCGTATATGAAAGGGGCTGCTTCCTCACCAACGCCCCGCTCTTTACGCTAAAGGTTTTTACTATTTAAAAAGAAGAGTTGAGAGAAAGAGTCAAACTTTAGCGTCAAGAGCGTTGCGTTGGTGAGGAAGCAGCCCCTTTCATATACGAAGTAATTTCTGTTCGTTTTAAGTTTTAATTTTGCTCCTTACTTTTAGTTAAAAAAACTTATTTTTTTTATTTAATGTACTATATAGCCATCTTAGCAGGGATTATTGTCTTTGTGTGTGCACAGACTAGTGTACACGGTTGTGAACAGTTCAAATAAAATACAGAACGTTCAGGGCATGTTTTTTTTAATAGTTTATGATTTTTTAAATGTTTATTTTAATAAATGTTTGCCGGGTATTGTCCAAATTTTTTAAGTTTTTACTTCTCTGTGTCTTATAATCCCGGTAATAAACATTAACAGGATTTTCCCTTTCCCAGCACAACATACTACTTTTTACAAATGATTAGACAATGTTTTGAGGACAAAGGCGTACTTAGGTGCATTTCCTTTCCAGAGTAAACCATTTTTCAGACCAAAACAGGAAGAAAGTGTTTGAGGGGATAGCTATACGCACATACTCAATACAAAAGCAATTGTTTATGTTTACTACGTTTTGCTAAGCTAAAATGAATGACGAGATACAAACAAAAAAGACACGGAAATGAAACCAAAAGCTTAACATCTCTTGTAAAAAGATGATAAAAAAAAACAAGTTTTTTTTAACTGAAAGTAAGGAGCGACATTACAACTTAAAACGAACAGAAATTACCCCGTATATAAAAATTAGTGCAAAGTCAACGCCTTGCTCTTTGCACTAAAGTTTGACTCTTTCTCTCAACTCTACTTTTTAAAACAGTAAAAACTTTAGCGTAAAGAGCAGGGCGTTGAAGAAGGAGCAGCCCCTGTCATATACGGGGTAATTTCTGTTCGTTTTAAGCTTTAATGTCGCTCCTTACTTTCAGTTAAAAAACTTGTTTTTTTTATATTTAATTTCTGAACATTTTTTTTAGTTAATCCATGTTTTGATTTCGGCTCTCCGCAGATGAATAATTAAAGCGAAATTTGTATATTTATTTATTTGGCTAAATGGCTTTCCCATAGTTTTGATCGAATGCTTTTGCGAAAAAAGGAGGGGAAGGAGGCCCAGTTGCTCTACAATTTCTTGGGTACTTAAAAGGGCAACTAGAACTTTTAGTTTTTACGAACGTTTTCATTAGTAAAAGTTATACGTAACTTACGAATTAGCTTACGTAACAAACTTCTATGTTCGTATGTTTTTATTACGTATATGAGAAGGTTCGCCCACTCGTCAATACCTTGTCAATAACTCTTTGCATTAAAGCTTAAATTTTGTCCCCTGAATCACAAAGTCCGTAGAATAAATAGTTGAAATTACTAAAAATTCTTTAGCATAAAGAGTGAGGTATTAGGAGGAGGTGAACCCCTTATATGCGTAATAGTTTCTGTTCGTTTTAAGTTTTAATGCTGCTCCATACTTCCAGTTGAAAAAAACTTTTTCATGTTTATTTTCTCATTGGTTTTTTAAATAATGCTAGAAAATGCTGCGCCCCCTTTATGGAAATCTTCTTCCCCCATGACAAATTCCTCCATGGAAAATTTCTCCCACATAGCCCCCTCTTCTCAACCGCCCCTCCTAACCAAAAAATTCCCCTGAAAACGTCTCTACATTTCCCAATAACCATTAATATATGCAAACACTGGTCAAAATTTGCAAATTGCAGCCCCTCCCACGGGGACTGTGGGGGAGTAAGTCGTCCCCAAAGACATAGTTTTAAGGTTTTTCGACTATGTTGAATAAAATAGCTATCTCAAAATTTTTATCTGACTACTTTGGGAAAAAAATGAGCGTGGGAGGGGGCCTAGGTGCCCTCCGATTTTTTTGGTCACTCAAAAAGGGCACTAGAACTTTTCATTTCCGTTCGAATGAGCCCTCTCGAAAAATTCTAGGACCACTGGGTCGATACGATCACCCCTGGGAAAAAGAAAAAGAGAAAAAAAAACAAACAAACAAATAAACACGCATCCGTGATTTGTCTTCTGGCAAAAAATACAAAATTCCACATTTTTGTAGATAAGATCTTGGAACTTGCACACTAGGGTTCTCTGATACGCTGAATCTGATGGTGTGATTTCCATTAAGATTCTATGACTTTTAGGGGGTGTTTCCCCCTATTTTCTAAAAAAGGGCAGATTTTCTCAGGCTCGTAACTTTTGATGGATAAGACTAAACTTGATGAAACTTATATATTTAAAATCAGCATTAAAATGCAATTCTTTTGATGTAACTATTGGTATCAAAATTCCGTTTTTTAGAGTTTTGGTTACTATTGAGCCGGGTCGCTCCTTACTACAGTTCGTTACCACGAACTGTTTGATTAAATAATAAAATAAAGTTTTTTTTAACTGAAAGTAAGGAGCGACATTAAAACTTAAAACGAACAGAAATTACTTCGTATATGAAAGGGGGTGCTTCCTCATAAACGCCCAGCTCTTTGCGCTAAAGTTTGACTCTTTCTATCAACTCTACTTTTTAAAACAGTAAAAAACTTTAGCGTAAAGAGCGGGGCGTTGATGAGGAAGCAGCCCCTATTCATATACGAAGTAATTTCTGTTCGTTTTAAGCTTTAATGTCGCTCCTTACTTTCAGTTAAAAAAACTTATTTTTTTTTTTAATTTCTGAACCTTTTTGAATCAATGCACGTTTTGATTTTGGCTCTTCGCAGATGAATAATTAAAACGAAATTTGCATATTTATTTTTTTGGCTAAATGGCTTTTTCAGAGTTTTGATCGAATGATTTTGAGACAAAACAGCAGGGGAGGAGGCCTAGTTCCCCTCCGATTTCCTGGTTACTCAAAAAAGGCAACTAGAACTTTTAATGTTTTACGAACGTTTTTATTAGTAAAAGATATACGTAACTTACAAATTAATTTACGTAACAAACTTCTGTATTCTTATGGTTTTTATTACGTATATGAGGGGGTTCACCCCTCTTCAGTACCTCGCTCTTTACACTAAAGCTTAAATTTTGTCCCAATTCCTTAAGAATGACCCCTGAATCACAAAAGCCGTAGAATAAATAGTTGAAATTACTAAAATACTTTAGCGTAAAGGCCGAGGCATTAGGAGGAGGTGAACACCTCATATGGGTAATAATTTCTGTTCGTTTTAAGTTTTAATGCTGCTCCTTATTTCCAGTTGAAAAACTTTTTCATATTTATTCTTTCATTGTTTTTTTTTTAGATAATGTTAGAAAATCCTGCGCTCCCTTATGGACATTTCTTCCCCAATGATAAATTCCTCGATGAAAAGTTCCCCCAACATATCCCCCTCTTCTCAACCCCTCCCCCCAACCAAAAAATCCCCCTGAAAACGTCTGTACACTTCCCCATAACCATTACTATATGTAATCACTGGTCAAAGTTTGTAACTTGTAGCCCCTCCCACGGGGACGGTGGGGGAGTAAGTTGTCCCCAAAGACATAGTTATAAGGTTTTTCGACTATGTTGAATAAAATGGCTATCTCAGAATTTGATCCGGTGACTTTTGGGAAAAATGAGTGTGGGAGGGGGCCTAGGTGCCCTCCAATTTTTGGGGTCACTTAAAAAGGGCACTAGAACTTTTCATTTCCGTTTACAACTGAATTGACCGCAGGTAAATCAGTTGTTATTTCATAATATTTGCTATGGCTCAACTTGACCTAGATTCAGAGTGAATATATTCTTTTTTTTAGATTTTAAACCTGCATTAAATCAGTGGCTTATACTCGGATTATTTCAGTGACCATAGATAATTTTTGATTTCATATAATTAAGAAGCGTACTGGGAACAAGCAGAAGGGGGGAAGGAGCCTCCCGCAAGCGACGTATTGTACCCGCCGGTATTAAGTTACCCGTAAATTGCGGGGAATAGTTGAGGGGGTCCTTACACTTCCCTTGTTCCCAGGTTCCTTCATTCATTGTGAATCATCCCTGTGAGATAATTTATTCTGAATTAACTGACGCTTGATTACGAGCTTGGCTCGCCCCTGCAATAATTTTCGGACTGGTTACTGCGGGCTGATTAGCAGCGAAAATGGATAAAAATAATATCGTTTGGAATGCGGTATTGAACTTTGTGTCGAGGTCAATGCTCGCTGGCATAAAACACCAGCTGATTGTAAGCCGTGCTGTGGAATTCTTCAGTAGAGATGACATTCTAAGTGCAAAAGAACTGTTGCTGTTAAAATCTGGTCTACCGGACCCCTTTCGCAAGTCTCTGAAAGATGATGAAAATGTTTTGGATATAGCCAAATTCTTTGTCAAGTCAGCAAAGGAAAATCGTGCCTTGCCTGCCTTCGTTATTTTTGAACCTACAGAAGTCCCGGCTTGTATGGAGGAGATAAATGCATGTATAACTACTAAAGTAAACGACATGTGTCGTCGTTTTGACGGCCTTATGGAACGTATTAACAAAGGTGAGTTCCACGTTTCTACCCATACCAGCCCCTCTAGTGAACTTTACGCTATTAACCTATCCCTTGGCTCGGCATATGGATAGAATGCGGGAGACCCAAGAACGGCATAGTGAACCAAATACAGATTTCCACAAAGCGCCATTTTTCCAAAGAACTGCAAAGACATAGAGCCGCTATTCGTTCTGATTTTTCAGAAAAGATAATGAGTAATTCGACACTTCTGTGGAAAAGTTTGACCCACAACCAGAGTGAAAGAAACGCTCTGTCGGCTCATATCTCTGCTGCGGCCTGGTAACAACATTTTTTGAAAGAATTTTCAGAACCTGATTCCAAAGTAGAATATCCTCTTAAATGTGATCTCAATCGGATACTGTCAAAAAAGACTGTATCCACGTTTATTGTTTCATTGTCTGATATTATGAATTCTGCACTCGTAATGCCAGAACTTACAGATAAATGCTACTTGCCGCCATATCAGTTTGGCTTCCAAAAAGGCCTAGGGTGTGCCCACGGGCTAACAGCACTGTCGTCAATACTTATAGATGCGGATAAGTCTGGTGATTCGCTCGTCCTAGGGAGTCATGATGTAAGCCCTGCTTTCGACTCTCTGATTCACGCACAAATTCTCCTTGAGCTATATAAACGGGGAGTTGACACATCTGCCATTCGTGCTTTGTAAGATATGTATAACCATCTTGCTGTTGTAATCAAGCTATCTGATGGGACCATAACACGATTCGTTATTCCAGTCCGTCGAGGTGTCAGACAGGGTGCCCTTACCTCTCCAGTTGCCTTTAATAACTGTATCCTGAACGCCCAATCCAGCGCAGTTCCATCGTGTATTTTAAAAGGGATTGATGTGTCACTAATCGTTTATGCAGATGATATTTTTATCCCCAGTCGAACAGTACAGTCGTTCGAAAGAAATTTTGCTATTTTAAGTAAAGAATATGCTAAGATTAACCTTACATTCAATGTGGCTTTACTTGGTAGCAAACAAACTTCGACTCAACCGCAAACTGCTAGCGAAACTCTACAATGCTTCTGCACTCCCAAATTTTCTATACCTTTTGCACCTTTTTGGCGTACGTTTACGATAACCGAGACGAAGGAACTTCGGCGAATCTATTTCCGGTATGCCAAATACCTGCTTGCCCTTCCACCATGATTTTGGGTCATGAAAGCAACTCCTGGGTCATGAAAAGATACGGCATCATAGACCCGAATGCTTCTATCAGCAAAAGCATAGAATCTTATAATAGTAGAATTGGTCGGCACCCATGGAGCGCTATTTTGATTCAATGAATGTTTCGCTTTTGTATGTTTTAATTGTTTTTAAGTAAGGTGAAGTGTTGCAAAGTTTTTTGTGTAGTTTTTCAGGTCATTTCCTATTTCCTCTTTTCTTTTATTCACATTATACTCCGTTTTTCATGTGTATTATAACGGGTTATAAATAAATTCAATTCAATAAACACGCATCCGTGATCTGCCTTCTGGCAAAAATACAAAATTCCACATTTTTGTAGATAGGAGCTTGAAACTTCTACAATAGGGTTCTCGGATACGCTGAATCTGATGGTGTGATTGACGTTAAGATTCTATGTTTTTTAGGGGGTTGTTTTCCCCCTATTTTCTAGAATAATGCGAATATTCTCAGGATCGTAACTTTTGACGGGTAAGTTTTGACTTGACTTTTGATGGGTTATATATTTAAACTCAGCATTAAAATGTGATTCTTTTGATATAGCTATTGGTATCAAAATTCCATTTTTTAGAGTTTTGGTTACTTTTGAGCCAGGTCGCTTTTTACTACAGTTCGTTACCACGAATTGTTTGATCATGGTTGCTGCAATAGCTGCAATCTAGTAGAGAGCATCAAAAAGTAACTAAAATCTTAAAAACAAGCATTTCGAAATAAATTTTCTAGTGACTAAAAAAGGTCATTTGTAGCGGATTAAAGTTTGGTAAGTGTTAATTCGCTTCATTATTTTCTTAAAATATTATTCTGAAAATTAATTTACAAACTATAAAAAAGAGCAAGAAACACTTCCAAAATCACATCGGAGCCCTTTATTCAGTGAACTTGGTTAAGCCATCTATATTATGCACCACTCAGATCAATCTTAACCTTAAAATACCGAGCATTGAGGCCATCATTCAGGGATAAACGCTCCTCAGGCGAGACCATGAACGCATTAGCTGCGCTAAATAAGGTGGAGGAGGTGTTGACGTTATCTATAGAACAATATACCATATTCATGCTTAATTATACCAGATATCAGCAGGAGAAAAACTTTATGGGTTAGGGTGACCTTCCCAAATAATTTCCGTCATTGCACGTGGAAACCTTCTCATTCCGTCTCCAATAAAACATGAACAATCTGGAAATACAATAAAAGTGATTGGAACGGTTTGAGAAACACTCTTCGTTCTCAGCAGTAGAGAACTTCCACCTTCGAAGGTCTAGAGATAGATACAGAGAGGCACCAGTGGGCCATAGTTGACTTTGTAGAAAAAAATACAGATCCCTTAAAAAAAAAAATACACATGTCCAGTAAGGACAAGCTTTGGTTCAACACCTAGTGAAAAGATGCTAACCGAGTAAAGCAACAGGAACACAAGTGATGCCTACTTTCAAAGAGCGAAGAGGGCAGAATTCAGGACAACGACGGCGGAGAAGTGCCAAATTCCTATTGAACCAATACTGTCCTGGATCGAACAAATTAATATTCAAATGGGGATAAATCCATTTATCTAGACGGTAAATTAAAATCTAAAAAATATCAAATACCTGGACTATTTTCTTTTACTGTCTAAATAAATGGATTTATCTGCACTTGAAAATTTATTTGTTCGTCATAGAACGGCAGTGTATTCTAAGAAAAGAATGCCTACTTTAAGTGTTACGTCGTATACATGGGGAAATGAGACCATCCAAGTGAACAAATATAAACTCAACGTTTCGTTTGAATTTAGAAGACAGGGAAGGCATTGCCATCTTCATAGGAAATTTGTATAACTTTTGGGCAAGATTAAAGAAGAGAATTTTACATCAGGACTTTGAATTAACTTTGTCAGTGAACTCTCCCCGAAAATCTAATGAATAATCCGGAAGCTCACTATTTTCTGAATGAGCCGAAAATTAATTTTTTTTTTGTGTATATAAATACTAGTTTCAATTATATCATTTTATTATTATATTATCAAATATATTATTTTAGCTTGCTGTATATTAGATCGAAACATTTAGACTTTTGTATATGTTTTTATCACTGTCTAAGTAAATGGATTTATCCCCATTTGAAAATTAACTTGTTCATCATAGAACGGCATTGTGTTCTAAGACAAGAATACCTATTTTAAGGCGTTACATCGAAAATGTGTCCTGGATCGTATGAATTTTCCTGCTCTTAATATCCTTTCATTTTGCAGCTTCTTGATGTGACCGAACCCATTGGTCCCGACAACATACGAAATTTTGTCTTCAAATCCTGCAGTACTGTAATAGCTGGACCTTTGTCATTGGTTTTCTGGATCTAGAATTGGTTTCACTCTGGAAGTTTCCCATAGTCACGGAAGTCCGTCCATGTTAGTCCTACCCTAAGGCCAGACGGTGATTCAACTAGCGTGGGTTCTTATAGGTCTATTAGTCTCCACTTCTGTGTTGAAAAAATATATAAAAGCGTCTCCAATAAAACATTTTATCTATTCCTGCATTAATCTGACCTTCTAGGCAATCGCCGATATAGATTCCACCAGAAACGCTCAAAAGTAGATTACCTAGTGGCCTAGCATAAAAAGTGGATCGAACTTCTAGCAATGGGTACAACGTCAGGCTATTGTCATTCGACGTTACCAAGAATTTTGATAGAGTATGGCACTGTGGTCTGATAAAAAAAAACTCCATGTGTACAATGTTTGTGGATTTCTGTTAAAAGTAAT
>NW_027067266.1:0-14548 GCF_032884065.1 Artemia franciscana | reverse complement strand
TAGTTTTTAGTTTTTTTTGTAGTTTTTGCCTTTTTTTAGTTTTTTCAGTTTTGACGTCACCTGATCCAGCTTTTTCAGGTGACGTCACCTGATCCACAGATCCACACACAGACAACTTATTTTTATATATATAGATATACTAGCTGTTGGGGTGGCGCTTCGCGCCACCCCAACACCTAGTTGGTGGGGGCGCTTCGCGCCCCCCCCAAGCCCCCCCGCGCGCGTAAGTCGTTACGCGCCATAATAGTTACGCGCCATTGTAGTTGTGTCCCTATGTCCCACCTGTGAATATAGATAGATATATATATATGGTTTTAACTACGTAAAACTTGCGAATATACAACATTCTTTGCTGTCCCATTGTCTTTGCATATAAATAGATTGTCAGGTTTACCGACTCTTGAACATGCAACATATAATGGTCCATGGGAAAACAATCTGTATTCAGATCTATACCTCATGATTCTAATGATTGCCCTTGAGCTTTGTTGATGGTGATTGCTAATCGACCATTCCCTGTCCCGGTGTCCCGGTCGTCATTTACATCCCCCTGTTTCCCCCGGTGTCCCCGTTGTAGTTGTGTCCCTGTGTCCGCGTCGTCATTTATATTCCCTGTGTCCCGGTCGTCATTTGTATCCCGGTGTCCCGGTCTGTATATACATTCGTTTTTTAGTTTTGTTTTTCTCCTTTATTTTTTTCCTTTTTTTTTCTTTTTTAGCTTATTTAGATTTTTAGATTTTTTAGTTTTTTTATTAGTTTTTAGTTTTTTTTTCTTTTAGTTTTTTTGTCCCGGTCGTCATTTATATCCCCCTGTTTCCCCCGGTGTCCCCGTTGTAGTTGTGTCCCTGTGTCCCGGTCGTCATTTATATTCCCAGATAGTTTTTTTTTTTTACTTATGTCCTGGTCGTCATTTATACTCCCTGTGTCCCGGTGCTTTGTTGATTGCTAATCGAACATTCCTTTTGTCCTGGTCGCTTTCTCTTTGAGTGTCGTCATTTATTAGTTTTTTCCTTTTTTCTTTTTAGTTTTTTATTGGTTTTTACCTTTATTTTAGCTTATTTTTCAGTTTTTTCCTTTTTTTTAGTTTTTTTTTATTTTTTATTTTTTTTAGTTTTTTACCTTTTTTTAGTTTTTTTAGTTTTTTTTTTAGTTTTTTAGCTTTTTTACTTTTTTTATTAGTTTTTAGTTTTTTTTTTGTAGTTTTTGCCTTTTTTTTAGTTTTTTCAGTTTTTTTTTTAGTTTTTTATTGGTTTTTACCTTTATAGTTTTTTTAGTTTTTTTGCTTTTTTATTTTTTTTATTAGTTTTTAGTTTTTTTGTAGTTTTTGCCTTTTTTTAGTTTTTTCAGTTTTGACGTCAAGTCATTTATATCCCCCTGTTTCCCCCGTTGTCCCCGTTGTAGTTGTGTCCCTGTGTCCCGGTCGTCATTTATATTCCAGATAGTTTTTTTTTTTTTACTTATGTCCTGGTCGTCATTTATACTCCCTGTGTCCCGGTGCTTTATTGATTGCTAATCGAACATTCCTTTTGTCCTGGTCGCTTTCTCTTTGAGTGTCGTCATTTATTAGTTTTTTCCTTTTTTCTTTTTAGTTTTTTTATTGGTTTTTACCTTTATTTTAGCTTATTTTTCAGTTTTTTCCTTTTTTTAGTTTTTTTTGTTTTTTTTTTTTTTTTAGTTTTTTACCTTGTTTTAGTTTTTTTAGTTTTTTTAGTTTTTTAGCTTTTTTACTTTTTTTATTAGTTTTTAGTTTTTTTTGTAGTTTTTGCCTTTTTTTAGTTTTTTCAGTTTTTTTTTTAGTTTTTTATTGGTTTTTACCTTTATAGTTTTTTTAGTTTTTTAGCTTTTTTATTTTTTTTATTAGTTTTTAGTTTTTTTTGTAGTTTTTGCCTTTTTTTAGTTTTTTCAGTTTTGACGTCACCTGATCCAGTTTTTTCAGGTGACGTCACCTGACACATCCATCCATCCATCCACAGACAACTTATTTTTATATATATAGATAGATATCTATATATATAAAAATAAGTTGTCTGTCTGTCTGTCTGTGGATCAGGTGACGTCATGTTTCTGTGTTGACTGACGTCATGAAATTAGTTGTCGTCATTTTTGCTTTGACGGTGACGTCATTAACGGTATTTTAACGCAAAACCGCGCAGTTAGATGAAAATCCACCTGGACAGCGAGAGTCAAAACATATCAAAACTGAAAATGATAGCGATGATGATTGGGTTTGGGATTTTGACTTGGATAAGGTCATCAATGCCTACCAGATTTAAGTTAAAAAAACTAAATTTCGTCGATATGTACTTCATAGTGACAATGAAAAATAAAGAAGAAAAAGAAAACTGAAAAAAGAAAAAAGGTAAAAAACTAAAAAAAAACTAAAAAGAAAAAACACTCAATGAGAAATTACAGACCGGGACACAAATGACGACCGAGACAGAGGGAATATAAGTGACGACCGAGAACCTCAAAGAGAAATTACAGACTGGGACACCCGGACACAAATCACGACCGGGACACAGGGAATATAAATGACGACCGGGACACAGGGACACAACTACAACGGGGACGCCGGGGGCACAGGCGGGATATATAAATGACGACCGGGACACAGGGATTGTTCGAATAGAAATTACAGACCGGGATACCGGGACACAAATGACGACCGGGACACCGGGACACAGGGAATATAAATGACGACCGGGACACTCAAAGAGAAATTACAAACTGGGACACCGGGACACAAATGACGACCGGGACACAGGGAATATAAATGACGACCGGGACACAGGGACACATCATTAGAATAATGAGGTATAGATCTGAATACGGATTGTTTTTCCCATGGACAATTATATGTTGCATGTTCAAGAGTCAGTAAACCTGACAATCTATTTATATGCACAGACAATGGGACAGCGAAGAATGTTGTATATTCGCATGTTTTACGTAGTTAAAAACATATATTTATATCTATCTCTATTCAAGGGTGGGACACAGGGACACAACTACAATGGCGCGTAACTAATATGGCGTGTAACGACTTACGCGCGCGGGGGGGCTTGGGGGGGGGGCGAAGCGCCCCACCAACTAGGTGTTTGGGTGGCGCGAAGCGCCACCCCAACAGCTAGTATCTATATATATAAAAATAAGTTGTCTGTCTGTCAGGTGACGTCATGTTTCTGTGTCGACTGACGTCATGTTTTCGACTGACGAAATTACGAAATTACATTGGGACACAAATGACGACCAGGACACCGGCACATTTATCTATATATATAAAAATAAGTTGTCTGTCTGTCTGTGTGTCAGGTGACGTCATGTTTCTGTGTCGACTGACGTCATGTTTTCGACTGACGAAATTACGAAATTCATTTTTAGTTTTGATATGTTTTGACTCTCGCTGTCCAGGTGGATCTTCATCTAACTGCGCGGTTTTGCGTTCTTTAGCCTCAAGCCTGTTTCCTTGCTGTTCTTTTGATTCCTCGGCACGCTTTCTTTTCTGACTTTCTCTATCAGCAGCAAGTTTTTTGGCATAGACTCTTTGAGCGTCTTCATCGGCCTTTGCCATTGTAAGTTCATCAGTCATTTTAAACTTAAACATTAATAGATTTCTACGTGAACATATATGTCTTAAATATCTTTAATGACGTCACCGTCATAGCAAAAATGACGACAACTAACTTCATGACGCCAGTCGACACAGAAACATGACGTCACCTGATCCACATACAGACAACTTATTTTTATATATATAGATAGATATAATTCTAAAATTGTCAGGTAATTTTCTATTTTGATATAAAAACTAAAAATTATTGCTCAGACAACATAAATATTTTTGATATTTACATAATAGCTTTAGTGGTTCTGGACTGAAAACTAAATATGCTAATCAAATTGGGAATTGCAATCTTTTAGGTTGAAAAGGCAGATCCATTGGAATCATGAGAATGCGTGGAATATGAAAAGCCTCACCCTCAAAAGGCCCTGTCAAGATTGTTGCCTCTATTACGTTATAACTGACATAACACGTCATTTGTGTCCCGGTCTCCCGGTCTGTAGTTTCGTCAGTCGACAAACATGACGTCAGACGACAAACAACTTCATGACGACATACAGCTCAATCCTTATAATGACGTCAGTCGACAAACATGACGTCAGTCGACACACAAACGTTACGTGCCATATTAGTTACGCGCCATTGTAGTTGTGTCCCTTGTCCCACCTGTGAATATAGATAGATGTATATATATATATATATATATATATATATATATATGTTTTTAACTACGTAAAACTTGCGAATATACAACATTCTTTGCTGTCCCATTGTCTGTGCATATAAATAGATTGTCATGTTTACCGACTCTTGAACATGCAACATATAATGGTCCATGGGAAAACAATCCGTATTCAGATCTATACCTCATGATTCTAATGATTGCCCTTGAGCTTTGTTGATGGTGATTGCTAATCGACCATTCCCTGAGTCGCCATCGTCATTTATATATCCCCCTGTGCACCCCGGCGTCCCCTTTGTAGTTATGTCCCTGTGTCCCGGTCGTCATTTATATTCCCTGTGTCCCGGTCGTCATTTGAGTCCCGGTGTTCCAGTCTGTGATTTCTCTTTGAGTGTCCCGGGCGTCATTTATATTCCTTGTGTCCCGGTGTCCCGGTCGTCATTTATATCCCCCTGTGCCCCTCGGCGTCCCCATTGTAGTTGTGTCCCTGTGTCCCGGTCTTCATTTATATTCCCTGTGTCCCGGTCGTCATTTGTATCCCGGTGTCTCGGTCTGTATATACATTCGTTTTTTAGTTTTGTTTTTCTCCTTTATTTTTTTCCTTTTTTCCTTTTTTTTCTTTTTTAGTTTATTTAGATTTTTAGATTTTTTAGTTTTTTTATTAGTTTTTAGTTTTTTTGTAGTTTTTACCATTTTTTTAGTTTTTTTAGTTTTTTTTTTTACTTATGTCCTGGTCGTCATTTATACTCCCTGTGTCCCGGTCGTCATTTGTGTCTCGGTGCTTTGTTGATTGCTAATTTATATTATATTTATATTTATATTTTTTATATTTATTAATATTTTTTTAGTTTTCTTTTTCTCTTATTTTTCAGTTTTTTCCTTTTTTTTAGTTTTTTCTTTTTTAGTTTTTAGTTTTTTTTTGTTTTTTACCTTTTTTTAGTTTTTTTAGTTTTTTAGCTTTTTTAGTTTTTTTATTAGTTTTTAGTTTTTTTTTAGTTTTTGCCTTTTTTTAGTTTTTTCAGTTTTTTTTAGTTTTTTACCTTTTTTTAGTTTTTTTAGTTTTTTAGCTTTTTTAGTTTTTTTTCTTTTTAGTTTTTTTTTGTAGTTTTTACCTTTTTTAGTTTTTTTTCTTCTTTTGTATTAGTGTGAAATAATTCAGACGTCATATGCAGACAAATACGACGTCACTCGACAGACAGACAGACAGACATAACCCACAAACAACTTATTTTTACATATATTTATTCATATTTTTTTAGTTTTCTTTTTCTCTTTTATTTTTCAGTTTTTTCCTTTTTTTTAGTTTTTTTCTTTTTTAGTTTTTAGTTTTTTTTAGTTTTTTTACCTTTTTTTAGTTTTTTTTAGTTTTTTTAGTTTTTTAGCTTTTTTAGTTTTTTTATTAGTTTTTATTTTTTTGTAGTTTTTGCCTTTTTTTATTTTTTTCAGTTTTTTGTTAGTTATTAGATTTTTACCTTTTTTTAGTTTTTTTTAGTTTTTTAGCTTTTTTAGTTTTTTTTCTTTTTAGTTTTTTTTTGTAGTTTTTACCTTTTTTAGTTTTTTTCTTCTTTTGTATTAGTGTGAAATAATTCAGACGTCATATGCGAACAAACATGACGTCACCTGATCCACAGATCCACACACAGACAACATATTTTAATATATATAGATATATATATATATATAGATATATATATTTTCTTTTTAGTTTTTTTGTAGTTTTTACCTTTTTTAGTTTTTTTCTTCTTTTGTATTAATGCTAAACCTGGAGCCTCTCGGACCTAGAACCTGAAACATAACGCTTTACCAACTCAGCTACTTCGACTTGAATAAATTCGTTTTGAGCAGCTTCCTCGGGTGTTGCCATTGTAGGTTCTTCAGTCATTTTACAATTAGAAATTTCTCTTTCAACGGTCTTCTTACAAATAAAAATTTGTCTTTGAACGATATTCTTAAATACCTGTGTCCTGGTCGTCATTTATATTCCCTGTGTCCCGGTCGTCATTTGTGTCCCGGTATCCTAGTCTGTAATTTCTCTTTGAGTGTCCCGGTCGTTATTTATATTCCCTCTGTCCCGGTCGTCATTTGTGTCCCGGTCTGTAATTTCTCTTTGAGTGTTTTTTCTTTTTAGTATTTTTTAATTTTTTACATTTTTTCTTTTTTCAGTTTTCTTTTTCTTCTTTAATTTTCAGCTTCACTATGAAATACATATCGCCGAACCTTTGTTTTTTTTAACTAAAATCTGGTAGGCATTGATGACCTTATCCAAGTCAAAATCCCAAGCCCAATCATCATCGCTATCATTTTCAGTTTTGATATGTTTTGACTCTCGCAGTCCAGGTGGATCTTCATCTAACTGCGCAGTTTTGCGTTCTTTAGCCTCAAGCCTGTTTCCTTGCTGTTCTTTTGATTCCTCGGCACGCTTTCTTTTCTGACTTTCTCTATCAGCAGCAAGTTTTTTGGCATAGACTCTTTGAGGATCTTCATCGGCTTTTACCATTGTAAGTTCATCAGTCATTTTAAACTTAAACATTAATAGATTTCTACGTGAACATATATGTCTTAAATATCTTTAATGACGTCACCGTCATAGCAAAAATGACGACAAGTAACTTCATGACGTCAGTCGACACAGAAACATGGCGTCACCTGACAGAACTAAAAACTAATAAAAAAAACTTAAAAAGCTAAAAAACTAAAAAAGAAAAAAAATTAAAAAAAGGAAAAAAAATGAAAAATAAAGGAGAACAACAAAACTAAAAAAAATAAAAATAAAAACAGCTAAAAAGAAAAAAAGAAAAAAACTAAAAAAAAGTAAAAACCAAAAAAAAACTAAAAAGAAAAAAAGGGGAAAAATACAAAAAAATTTTTCATCAAATACCATTTCAAAAACGAATGTATATACAGACCGGGACACCGGGATACAAATGACGACCGGGACACAGGGACACAACTACAACGGGGACGCCGGGGGGGACACAGGGAATATAAATGACGACCAGGACACAGGGACACAACTACAACGGGGACGCCGGGGGCACAGGGGGATATATAAATGACGACGGGGACACAGGGAATGTTCGATTAGCAATCACCATCAACAAAGCTCAAGGGCAATCATTAGAATCATGAGGTATAACAAAAAAAACTAAAAAAAGGTAAAAAACTAAAAACTAAAAAAAAGACCTATTCAAAAATGAATGTATATACAGACCGGGACACCGGGACACAAATGACGCCTGGGACACCGGGACACAAGGAATATAAATGAAGCCCGGGACACTCAAAGAGAAATCACAGACTGAGACACCGGGAAACAAATGAAAACCGGGACACAGGGAATATAAATGACGACCGGGACACAGGGACACAACTACAACGGGGACGCCGGGGGGCACAGGGGGATATATAAATGACGACGGCAACATAGGGAATGGTTGATTAGCAATCACCATCAACAAAGCTCAAGGGCAATCATTAGAATCATGAGGTATAGATCTGAATACGAATTGTTTTCCCATGGACCATTATATGTTGCATGTACAAGAGTCGGTAAACCTGACAATCTATTTATATGCACAGACAATGGAACAGCAAAGAATGTTGTATATTTGCAAGTTTTACGTAGTTAAAAACATACATACATATATATATATATATATATATATATATATATATATATATATATATATATATATATATATAACTAGCTGTTGGGGTGGCGCTTCGCGCCACCCCAACACCTAGTTGGTGGGGGCGCTTCGCGCCCCCCCCAAGCCCCCCCGCGCGCGTAAGTCGTTACGCGCCATAATAGTTACGCGCCATTGTAGTTGTGTCCCTATGTCCCACCTGTGAATATAGATATATATATATATATATATATATATATATATATATATATATATATATATATATATATATGGTTTTAACTACGTAAAACTTGCGAATATACAACATTCTTTGCTGTCCCATTGTCTTTGCATATAAATAGATTGTCAGGTTTACCGACTCTTGAACATGCAACATATAATGGTCCATGGGAAAACAATCTGTATTCAGATCTATACCTCATGATTCTAATGATTGCCCTTGAGCTTTGTTGATGGTGATTGCTAATCGACCATTCCCTGTCCCGGTGTCCCGGTCGTCATTTACATCCCCCTGTTTCCCCCGGTGTCCCCGTTGTAGTTGTGTCCCTGTGTCCCGGTCGTCATTTATATTCCCTGTGTCCCGGTCGTCATTTGTATCCCGGTGTCCCGGTCTGTATATACATTCGTTTTTTAGTTTTGTTTTTCTCCTTTATTTTTTTCCTTTTTTTTTCTTTTTTAGCTTATTTAGATTTTTAGATTTTTTAGTTTTTTTATTAGTTTTTAGTTTTTTTTTCTTTTTAGTTTTTTTGTCCCGGTCGTCATTTATATCCCCCTGTTTCCCCCGGTGTCCCCGTTGTAGTTGTGTCCCTGTGTCCCGGTCGTCATTTATATTCCCTGTGTCCCGGTCGTCATTTGTATCCCGGTGTACCGGTCTGTATATACATTCCTTTTTTAGTTTTGTTTTTCTCCTTTATTTTTTTCCTTTTTTTTTCTTTTTTAGTTTATTTAGATTTTTAGATTTTTTAGTTTTTTTATTAGTTTTTAGTTTTTTTTTCTTTTTAGTTTTTTTGTAGTTTTTAACTTCTTTTTAGTTTTGTTAATTTTTTTTTTTACTTATGTCCTGGTCGTCATTCATACTCCCTGTGTCCCGGTGCTTCCCGGTGCTTTGTTGATTGCTAATCGAACATTCCTTTTGTCCTGGTCGCTTTCTCTTTGAGTTTCGTCATTTATTTTTTTCTTTTTTAGTTCTTTTAGTTTTTACCTTTTTTAGTTTTTTTTAGTTTTTTAGATGAAAATTTTTTTTAGTTTTTCCCTTTTTTTCTTTTTAGTTTTTTATTGGTTTTTACCTTTATTTTAGCTTATTTTTCAGTTTTTTCCTTTTTTTTAGTTTTTTTTTATTTTTTATTTTTTTTAGTTTTTTACCTTTTTTTAGTTTTTTTAGTTTTTTTAGTTTTTTAGCTTTTTTACTTTTTTTATTAGTTTTTAGTTTTTTTTTGTAGTTTTTGCCTTTTTTTAGTTTTTTCAGTTTTTTTTTTTAGTTTTTTAGTTTTTTATTGGTTTTTACCTTTATAGTTTTTTTAGTTTTTTAGCTTTTTTATTTTTTTTATTAGTTTTTAGTTTTTTTTGTAGTTTTTGCCTTTTTTTAGTTTTTTCAGTTTTGACGTCACCTAATCCAGTTTTTTCAGGTGACGTCACCTGACACATCCATCCACACATCCATCCATCCATCCATCCACAGACAACTTATTTTTATATATATAGATATATATATCTATATTCACAGGTGGGACATAGGGACACAACTACAATGGTGCGTAACGACTTACGCGCTCGAGGGGGCTTGGGGGGGGGGGGGCAAAGCGCCCCCACCAACTAGGTGTTGCTATATATACCAACAGCTAGTATATATATATGTATATATATATATATATATATATATATATATATATATATATATATATATATATATATATATATATATATATATATATATATAAATAAGTTGTCTGTGCGTTACGCCAGATTATATCTTCTATATATATAAAAGAAAACAAACTAGAATGTAAAAACTGGAAATTGCATAAATATCTCGAAATATTTTAACAATAGATTAAAGTAATTCGGAAAAAGAAAAATGGTAAAAACCTTAAAAAAAACTAAAAAAAAGAAAATAAAAAATTAAAAAAATTAAAAAAAGAAAAAACCTAGAAAGAAAAAACGTAAAAAAATAAAAAAGATACAAAACTAAAAAGAAAAAAACTAAAAAAAGCTAAAAAACTAATAAAAAAAACTAAAAAAAACTGGGAATTACACAAATATTTCAATATATTTTGACAATAGATTAAAGTAATTCAAAAAACCTTAAAACAGATACCCCAAAATTTGAAGTTTAATATAAATTATTGGAGCTTTAGCATGCTTGGCACGTAAAGATTTTTCCAAGTGTCAATGTTAGAATGAACATTGACAAATTGAAGAAAACAAATCAATAAAAAGAAGAAACTAAAAAAAAGAAAAGACTAAAAAAGAAAAAAAACTAAAGAAAGAAACTGTATCTATATATATAAAAATAATTTGTATATATGCATGTTTGTTTGTTTGTGGGTTTGCATTTGACGTCATTATAAGTATATAAGGCTTTGTATATGACGTCATTATAAGATGACACTACAGGCCGGGACACCGGGACACAAATGACGACCGGGACACAGGGAATATAAATGACGACCAGGACACTCAAAGAGAAATTACAGACCGGGACACCGGGACACAAATGACGACCGGGTTACCGGGACAGAGGGAATATAAATGACAACCGGGACACTCAAAGAGAGATTACAGACTGGAATACCGGGACAATTCAAAACTAATTCAAAAACCAATTCAAAAACTAATGTATATACAGACCGGGACACAGGGACACAGGGAATATAAATGACAACCGGGACACTCAAAGAGAGATTACAGACTGGAATACCGGGACACAAATGACGACCGGGACACAGGGAATATAAATGACGACCAGGACACAGGGACACAACTACAACGGGGAC
Organism: Artemia franciscana; assembly: GCF_032884065.1. Classification (NCBI taxonomy): domain Eukaryota; kingdom Metazoa; phylum Arthropoda; class Branchiopoda; order Anostraca; family Artemiidae; genus Artemia; species Artemia franciscana. Next base: position 3,664 of record NW_027067266.1, on the reverse strand, counting down.
GCCGGGGGCACAGGGGGATATATAAATGACGGCGGGGACACAGGGAATGTTCTATTAGCAATGACCATCAACAAAGCTCAAGGGCAATCGTTAGACAAATGCGGTATAGATCTGAATACGGATTGTTTTCCCATGGACAATTATTATGTTGCATGTTCAAGAGTTGGTAAACCTGACTATCTATTTATATGGACAGACAATGGGACAGCAAAGAATTTTGTATATTTGCATGCTTTACGTAGTTAAATATATATATATATATATATATATATATATATATATATATATATATATATATATATATATATATATATATATATATATATATATATATATATATATATATATATATATATATATATATATATATATATCTATCTATATATATAAAAATAAGTTGTTTGTCTATCTGTCGACTGACGTCATGTTTGTGTGTCGACTGACGTCATGTTTGTCGACTGACGTCATTATAAGGATTGAGCTGTATGTCGTCGTGAAGTTGTTTGTCGTCTGACGTCATGTTTGTCGACTAACGAAACTACAGACCGGGACACAAATGACGTGTTATGTCTGTTATAACGTAATAGAGGCAACAATCTTGACAGGGCCTTTTGAGGGTGAGGCTTTTCTTATTCCACGCATTCTCATGATTCGAATGGATCTGCCTTTTCAACCTAAAAGATTGCAATTCCCAATTTGATTAGCATATTTAGTTTTCAGTCCAGAACCACTAAAGCTATTATGTAAATATCAAAAATATTTATGTTCCTGAGCAATAATTTTTAGTTTTTATTTCAAAATAGAAAATTACCTGACAATTTTAGAATTATATCTATCTATATATAAGACATATATGTTCACGTAGAAATCTATTAATGTTTAAGTTTAAAATGACTGATGAACTTACAATGGCAAAAGCCGATGAAGATGCTCAAAGAGTCTATGCCAAAAAACTTGCTGCTGATAGAGAAAGTCAGAAAAGAAAGCGTGCCGAGGAATCAAAAGAACAGCAAGGAAACAGGCTTGAGGCTAAAGAACGCAAAACCGCTCAGTTAGATGAAGATCCACCTGGACAGCGAGAGTCAAAACATATCAAAACTGAAAATGATAGCGATGATGATTGGGTTTGGGATCTTGACTTGGATAAGGTCATCAATGCCTACCAGATTTTAGTTAAAAAAAACAAAGGTTCGGCGATATGTATTTCATAGTGAAGCTGAAAAATAAAGAAGAAAAAGAAAACTGAAAAAAGAAAAAATGTAAAAAACTAAAAAATACTAAAAAGAAAAAATACTCAAAGAGAAATTACAGACCGGGACACAAATGACGACCGGGACAGAGGGAATATAAATAACGACCGGGACACTCAAGGAGAAATTACAGACTGGGATACCGGGACACAAATGACGACCGGGACACAGGCAATATAAATGACGACCAGGACACAGGTATTTAAGAATATCGTTCAAAGACAAATTTTTAATTGTAAGAAGACCGTTGAAAGAGACATTTCTAATTGTAAAATGACTGAAGAACCTACAATGGCAACACCCGAGGAAGCTGCTCAAAACGAATGTATTCACGCCGAAGTAGCTGAGTTGGTAAAGCGTTATGTTTCAGGTTCTAGGTCCGAGAGGCTCCAGGTTTGAACCTTGGCTTTAGCATTAATACAAAAGAAGAAAAAAACTAAAAAAGGTAAAAACTACAAAAAAACTAAAAAGAAAATATATACATATATATTTATATATATCATCTTTTCCACAAAAATAATAATTTAGTGCTTCTGCTTAAAAACAGCAATCGAATTGATGCCTCCTGATACGCAACTATCAACAAAGTGGCAATCGTTGTGGTCGGTGATCAGTTCTTACCTCGAGATAATATTCTTTAAAGGCGAAACAATCAGTTGGCAAGAATTGCTTAAACTCATCGATGCTACGATGCCCTACAATATCCTGACGAATATAAATGACGCCCGGGACACTCAAATAGAAATCACAGACTGGGACACCGGGACACAAATGACGACGGGAACACAGGGAATATAAATGACGACCCGGACACAGGGACACAACTACAAAGGGGACGCCAGGGAGCACAGGGGGATATATAAATGACGACGGCAACAAAGGAAATGGTCGATTAGCAATCACCATCAACAAAGCTCAAGGGCAATCAATAGAATCATGAGGTATAGATCTGAATACGGATTGTTTTCCCATGGACCATTATGCGTTGCATGTTCAAGAGTCGGTAAACCTGACAATCTATTTATATGCACAGACGATGGGACAGCAATGAATGTTGTATATTCGCAAGTTTTACGTAGTTAAAAACATATATATATATATATATATATATATATATATATATATATATATATATATATATATATATATATATATATATATATATATATATATATATATATATATATATATATATATATATATATATATATATATATTTATATATATATATATATCTATATATATAAAAATAAGTTGTCTGTCCGTTACGCCAGATTATATCTTCTATATAAATAAAAGAAAACAAACTAGAATGCAAAAACTGGAAATTGCATAAATATTTCGAAATATTTTGACAATAGATTAAAGTAATTCGAAAAAGAAAAATGGTAAAAAACTAAAAAAAAACTAAAAAGAAAAAACTAAAAAAAAAATTAAAAATTAAAAAAATTAAAAAAAGAAAAAACCTAAAAAGAAAAAACGTAAAAAAAAAAAGATAAAAAACTAAAAAAAAACTAAAAAAGCTAAAAAACTAAAAAAAGAAAAAACTAAAAAAAAACTGGGAATTGCACAAATATTTCAATATATTTTGAAAATAGATTAAAGTAATTCGAAAACCTTAAAACAAATACCCAAAATTTTGATGTTTAATTTAAATTGTTGGAGCTTTAGCATGCTTGGCACGTAAAGATTTTTCCAAGTGTCAATGTTAGAATGAACATTGAGAAATTAAAGAAAACAAATCAATAAAAAGAAGAAACTAAAAAAAGAAAAAACTAAAAAAGAAAAAAAACTAAAGAAGAAACTGTATCTATATATATAAAAATCTATATATATAAAAATAAGTTGTCTGTCTTTTATGTCTGTTACACTATGTCTGTTACGCCAGATTATATCTTATCTATATATATAAAAATAAGTTGTCTGTGTGTGGATCTGTGGATGGATCAGGTGACGTCATGTTTGTCCGCATATGACGTCTGAATTATTTCACACTAATACAAAAGAAGAAAAAAACTAAAAAAGGTAAAAACTACAAAAAAAACTAAAAAGAAAAAAAAACTAAAAAACTAAAAAAAACTAAAAAAAGGTAAAAATCTAATAACTAAAAAAAAACTGAAAAAAATAAAAAAAGGCAAAAACTACAAAAAAAAATAAAAACTAATAAAAAAACTAAAAAAGCTAAAAAACTAAAAAAACTAAAAAAAACTAAAAAAAGGTAAAAAACTAAAAAAAAACTAAAAACTAAAAAAGAAAAAAACTAAAAAAAAGGAAAAAACTGAAAAATAAAAGAGAAAAAGAAAACTAAAAAAATATGAATAAATATATATAAAAATAAGTTGTTTGTGGGTTATGTCTGTCTGTCTGTCTGTCGAGTGACGTCGTGTTTGTCCGCATATGACGTCTGAATTATT
>NW_027067265.1:0-14473 GCF_032884065.1 Artemia franciscana | reverse complement strand
TATCAAGCAATGCCATGCACATGTAGAACCACTTATTATTCTCCTATTTATTACTAAGTTAAACTAAGTGCTATTACTAATTCCATTACTAGAACTATTACTAGTTCAATTAAGTACTATTACTTATTACTAACTTCGAGTAAGCACTAAATTGAATCTGTTAATTGAATAGACGGTGGTAGGTTATACTTAAAATTTAATAAATTTGGTAATCCTCATTTACAATTGACTATTCTGAGATTATACTTAAAGCAACGGGCATTTTCGGTTAGTTCGTATATAAAAAAGCTACAACTGATCTATGTATTTTTAATAGGATCCTATAAGGGCAAGTTTTTTTTAAGAACCCCAAAAAAAATATTAAAGCTTAGAAAAATTATTAGATACGTAAACATGTCTAAGGTCACTGGTTTCAGTAACCACTATATATATATAATATATATATATATATATAATATATATATAATATATATATATATATATATATATATATATATATATATATATATATATACTAGCTGTTGGGGTGGCGCTTCACGCCACCCCAACCGGTACGACTCTAGTTCGGCATTGTGAAGGGACACGTTTGCACGGAGCATAAATGGGAGACAGTATCCCTGTCGTCATTTATATATCCCCCTGTGCCCCCCGGCGTCCCCGTTGCAGTTGTGTCCCTGTGTCCCGGTCGTCATTTATATTCCCTGCGTCCCGGTCGTCATTTGTGTCCCGGTGTCCCAGTCTGTAATTTCTCTTTGAGTGTCCCGGTCGTCATTTACATTCCCTGTGTCCTGGTCGTCATTTGTGTCCCGGTGTCCCGGTCTGTAATTTCTCTTTGAGTGTCCCGGTCGTCATTTATATTCCCTGTGTCCCGGTTGTCATTTGTGTCCCGTGGTCCCGGTCTGTATTGTCATCTTATAATGACGTCATATACAAAGCCTTATATACTTAAAATGACGTCATATGCAAACCCACAAACAAACAAACATGCATACAAACAACTTATTTTTATATATAGATATAGTTTCTTTTTTAGTTTTGCAGCTTTTTTAGTTTTTTCGCCACCCAACACCTAGTTGGTGGGGGCGCTTCACCCCCCCCCCCCAAGCTCCCCCGCACGCGTAAGTCGTTACGCGCCATATTAGTTACGCGCCATTGTAGTTGTGTCCCTGTGTCCCACCTGTGAATATAGATAGATATATATATGTTTTTAACTACGTAAAACTTGCGAATATACAACATTCTTCGCTGTCCCATTGTCTGTGCATATAAATAGATTGTCAGGCTTACCTACTCTTGAACATGCAAGTATAATTGTCCATGGGAAAAACAATCCGTATTCAGATCTATACCTCATTATTCTAATGATTGCCATTGAGCTTTGTTGATGGTGATTGCTAATCGAACATTCCCTGTGTCCCCGTCGTCATTTATATATCCCTGGCGTCCCCGTTGTAGTTGTGTCCCTGTCTCCCGGTCGTCATTTATATTCCGTGTCCGCTCGTCATTTGTGTCCTGGTGTCCCAGTCTGTAATTTTTCTTTGAGTGTCACCGATCGTCATTTATATTCCCAGTGTCCCGGTCGTCATTTGTGTCCTGGTTTCCCGGTCATCATTTGTGTCCCGGTCTGTAATTTCTCTTTGAGTGTCCCAGTCGTCATTTATATTCTCTGTGTCCCGGTCGTCATTTGTGTCCCAGTGTCCCGGTGTGTAGTGTCATCTTATAATGACGTCATATACAAAGCCTTGTATACTTATAATGACGTCATATGCAAACCCACAAACAAACAAACATGGATACAAACAACTTATTTATATATATATATATAATATATATCAGTTATAGTTTCTTTTTTAGTCCTTTCTTTTTTAGTTTTTCTTTTTTTTAGTTTTGCAGCTTTTTATTTTTTTTAGCTTTTTTTTCTTTTTAGGTTTTTACCTTTTTTAATTTTTTCCTTTCTTTTAAGTTTTTTCTTTTTAGGTTTTTTCTTTTTTTAGCTTTTTTCGCGCCATATTAGTTACGCGTCATTGTAGTTGTGTCCCTGTGTCCCACCTGTGAATATATATATATATATATATATATATTATATATGTCTATATATATATATATACTAGCTGTTGGGGTGGCGCTTCGCGCCACCCACACACCTAGTTGGTGGGGGCGCTTCGCGCCCCCCCCAAGCCCCCCCGCGCGCGTAAGTCGTTACGCGCCATAATAGTTACGCGCCATTGTAGTTGTGTCCCTATGTCCCACCTGTGAATATAGATATATATATATATTATATATATATATATATATATATATATATATATATATTATATATTATATATATATATATATATATATATATATATATATATATATATATATATATATATAATATATATATATATGGTTTTAACTACGTAAAACTTGCGAATATACAACATTCTTTGCTGTCCCATTGTCTTTGCATATAAATAGATTGTCAGGTTTAACGACTCTTGAACATGCAACATATAATGGTCCATGGGAAAACAATCTGTATTCAGATCTATACCTCATGATTCTAATGATTGCCCTTGAGCTTTGTTGATGGTGATTGCTAATCGACCATTCCCTGTCCCGGTGTCCCGTCGTCATTTACATCCCCCTGTTTCCCCGGTGTCCCCGTTGTAGTTGTGTCCCTGTGTCCCGGTCGTCATTTATATCCCTGTGTCCCGGTCGTCATTTGTATCCCGGTGTCCCGGTCTGTATATACATTCGTTTTTTAGTTTTGTTTTTCTCCTTTATTTTTTCCTTTTTTTCTTTTTTAGCTTATTTAGATTTTTAGATTTTTTAGTTTTTTTATTAGTTTTTAGTTTTTTTTTCTTTTTAGTTTTTTTGTCCCGGTCGTCATTTATATCCCCCTGTTTCCCCCGGTGTCCCCGTTGTAGTTGTGTCCCTGTGTCCCGGTCGTCATTTATATTCCCTGTGTCCCGGTCGTCATTTGTATCCCGGTGTACCGGTCTGTATATACATTCGTTTTTTAGTTTTGTTTTTCTCCTTTATTTTTTTCCTTTTTTTTCTTTTTTAGTTTATTTAGATTTTTAGATTTTTTAGTTTTTTTATTAGTTTTTAGTTTTTTTTTCTTTTTAATTTTTTTTGTAGTTTTTACCTTCTTTTTAGTTTTGTTAATTTTTTTTTTTTACTTATGTCCTGGTCGTCATTTATACTCCCTGTGTCCCGGTGCTTTGTTGATTGCTAATCAAACATTCCTTTTGTCCTGGTCGCTTTCTCTTTGAGTGTCGTCATTTATTTTTTTCTTTTTTAGTTCTTTTAGTTTTTACCTTTTTTATTTTTTTTTAGTTTTTTAGATGAAAATTTTTTTTAGTTTTTTCCTTTTTTTCTTTTTAGTTTTTTATTGGTTTTTACCTTTATGTTAGCTTATTTTTCAGTTTTTTCCTTTTTTTTTATTTTTTTTTTTTATTTTTTTTAGTTTTTTACCTTTTTTTAGTTTTTTTAGTTTTTTTAGTTTTTTTAGTTTTTTAGCTTTTTTACTTTTTTTATTAGTTTTTAGTTTTTTTGTAGTTTTTGCCTTTTTTTAGTTTTTTCAGTTTTTTTTTAGTTTTTTATTGGTTTTTAGCTTTATTTTAGCTTATTTTTCAGTTTTTTCCTTTTTTTTAGTTTTTTTTAGTTTTTAGTTTTTTTAGTTTTTTACCTTTTTTTTAGTTTTTTTAGTTTTTTTAGTTTTTTAGCTTTTTTATTTTTTTTATTAGTTTTTAGTTTTTTTTGTAGTTTTTGCCTTTTTTTTAGTTTTTTTAGTTTTTTAGCTTTTTTATTAGTTTTTAGTTTTTTTTGTAGTTTTTGCCTTTTTTTAGTTTTTTTAGTTTTTTAGCTTTTTTATTTTTTTTATTAGTTTTTAGTTTTTTTTGTAGTTTTTGCCTTTTTTTAGTTTTTTCAGTTTTGACGTCACCTGATCCAGTTTTTTCAGGTGACGTCACCTGATCCACGATCCACAGATCCACAGACAACTTATTTTTATATATATACTAGCTGTTGGGGTGGGGGCGCTTCGCGCCCCCCCCCCAAGCCCCCCCGCGCGCGTAAGTCGTTACGCGCCATAATAGTTACGCGCCATTGTAGTTGTGTCCCTATGTCCCACCTGTGAATATAGATATATATATATATATATATATATATATATATATATATATATATATATATATATATATATATATATATATATATATATATATATATATATATATATATATATATATGGTTTTAACTACGTAAAACTTGCGAATATACAACATTCTTTGCTGTCCCATTGTCTTTGCATATAAATAGATTGTCAGGTTTACCGACTCTTGAACATGCAACATATAATGGTCCATGGGAAAACAATCTGTATTCATATCTATACCTCATGATTCTAATGATTGCCCTTGAGCTTTGTTGATGGTGATTGCTAATCGACCATTCCCTGTCCCGGTGTCCCGGTCGTCATTTACATCCCCCTGTTTCCCCCGGTGTCCCCGTTGTAGCTGTGTCCCGGTCGTCATTTATATTCCCTGTGTCCCGGTCGTCATTTGTATCCCGGTGTCCCGGTCTGTATATACATTCGTTTTTTAGTTTTGTTTTTCTCCTTTATTTTTTTCTTTTTTTTTCTTTTTTAGCTTATTTAGATTTTTAGATTTTTTAGTTTTTTTATTAGTTTTTATTTTTTTTTTTCTTTTTAGTTTTTTTGTCCCGGTCGTCATTTATATCCCCCTGTTTCCCCCGGTGTCCCCGTTGTAGTTGTGTCCCTGTGTCCCGGTCTTATTAGTTTTTAGTTTTTTTTTGTAGTTTTTGCCTTTTTTTTAGTTTTTTTAGTTTTTTAGCTTTTTTATTAGTTTTTAGTTTTTTTTTGTAGTTTTTGCCTTTTTTTAGTTTTTTTAGTTTTTTAGCTTTTTTATTTTTTTTATTAGTTTTTAGTTTTTTTTTGTAGTTTTTGCCTTTTTTTAGTTTTTTCAGTTTTTACGTCACCTGATCCAGTTTTTTCAGGTGGCGTCACCTGATCCACGATCCACAGATCCACAGACAACTTATTTTTATATATATAGATTTTTTTTTTTACTTATGTCCTGGTCGTCATTTATACTCCCTGTGTCGCGGTGCTTTGTTGATTGCTAATCGAACATTCCTTTTGTCCTGGTCGCTTTCTCTTTGAGTGTCGTCATTTATTTTTTTCTTTTTTAGTTCTTTTAGTTTTTACCTTTTTTAGTTTTTTTAGTTTTTTAGATGAAAATTTTTTTAGTTTTTTCCTTTTTAGTTTTTTATTGGTTTTTACCTTTATTTTAGCTTATTTTTCAGTTTTTTCCTTTTTTTTAGTTTTTTTTTATTTCTTATCTTTTTTAGTTTTTTACCTTTTTTTAGTTTTTTTAGTTTTTTAGTTTTTTAGTTTTTTAGCTTTTTTTTATTAGTTTTTAGTTTTTTTGTAGTTTTTGCCTTTTTTTAGTTTTTTCAGTTTTTTTTTTTAGTTTTTTATTGGTTTTTACCTTTATTTTAGCTTATTTTTCAGTTTTTTCCTTTTTTTTAGTTTTTTTTAGTTTTTTTTTAGTTTTTTACCTTTTTTAGTTTTTTTAGTTTTTTAGCTTTTTTATTTTTTTTATTAGTTTTTAGTTTTTTTTTGTAGTTGTTGCCTTTTTTTAGTTTTTTTAGTTTTTTAGCTTTTTTATTAGTTTTTAGTTTTTTTTGTAGTTTTTGCCTTTTTTTAGTTTTTTTAGTTTTTTAGCTTTTTTATTTTTTTTTATTAGTTTTTAGTTTTTTTTGTAGTTTTTGCCTTTTTTTAGTTTTTTCAGTTTTGACGTCACCTGATCCAGTTTTTTCAGGTGACGTCACCTGACACATCCATCCACAGACAACTTATTTTTATATATATAGATAGATAGTTTTTTTTTTTTACTTATGTCCTGGTCGTCATTTATACTCCCTGTGTCCCGGTGCTTTGTTGATTGCTAATCGAACATTCCTTTTGTCCTGGTCGCTTTCTCTTTGAGTTTCGTCATTTATTTTTTTCTTTTTTAGTTCTTTTAGTTTTTACCTTTTTTAGTTTTTTAGATGAAAATTTTTTTTAGTTTTTTCCTTTTTTTTTAGTTTTTTTTTTATTTTTTATTTTTTTTAGTTTTTTACCTTTTTTTAGTTTTTTAGTTTTTTAGCTTTTTTACTTTTTTTATTAGTTTTTAGTTTTTTTTTGTAGTTTTTGCCTTTTTTTAGTTTTTTCAGTTTTTTTTTTAGTTTTTTATTGGTTTTTACCTTTGTTTTAGCTTATTTTTCAGTTTTTTCCTTTTTTTTAGTTTTTTTTAGTTTTTAGTTTTTTTAGTTTTTTACCTTTTTTTAGTTTTTTAGCTTTTTTATTTTTTTTTTATTAGTTTTTAGTTTTTTTTGTAGTTGTTGCCTTTTTTTAGTTTTTTTAGTTTTTTAGCTTTTTTATTAGTTTTTAGTTTTTTTTTGTAGTTTTTGCCTTTTTTTAGTTTTTTTAGTTTTTTAGCTTTTTTATTTTTTTTATTAGTTTTTAGTTTTTTTTGTAGTTTTTGCCTTTTTTAGTTTTTTCAGTTTTGACGTCACCTGATCCAGTTTTCTTTTTAGTTTTTTATTGGTTTTTACCTTTATTTTAGCTTATTTTTCAGTTTTTTCCTTTTTTTTTAGTTTTTTTTAGTTTTTAGTTTTTTTAGTTTTTTACCTTTTTTTAGTTTTTTTAGTTTTTTTAGTTTTTTAGCTTTTTTATTTTTTTTATTAGTTTTTAGTTTTTTTTGTAGTTGTTGCCTTTTTTTAGTTTTTTTAGTTTTTTAGTTTTTTTATTAGTTTTTAGTTTTTTTTTGTAGTTTTTGCCTTTTTTTAGTTTTTTAGCTTTTTTATTTTTTTTTTATTAGTTTTTAGTTTTTTTTGTAGTTTTTGCCTTTTTTTAGTTTTTTCAGTTGTTTTTTCAGGTGACGTCACCTGATCCATCCACAGACAGACAACTTATTTTTATATATATAGAAGATATATATATGTATATATCTATATATATATATATATATATATCTATATATATAAAAATAAGTTGTCTGTGGATGGATGGATGGATGGATGTGTGGATGGATGTGTCAGGTGACGTCACCTGAAAAAACTGGATTAGGTGACGTCAAAACTGAAAAAACTAAAAAAAGGCAAAAACTACAAAAAAAACTAAAAACTAATAAAAAAAATAAAAAAGCTAAAAAACTAAAAAAACTATAAAGGTAAAAACCAATAAAAAACTAAAAAAAAAACTGAAAAAACTAAAAAAAGGCAAAAACTACAAAAAAAAACTAAAAACTAATAAAAAAAGTAAAAAAGCTAAAAAACTAAAAAAACTAAAAAAACTAAAAAAAGGTAAAAAACTAAAAAAAATAAAAAATAAAAAAAAACTAAAAAAAAGGAAAAAACTGAAAAATAAGCTAAAATAAAGGTAAAAACCAATAAAAAACTAAAAAAAAAAAGGAAAAAACTAATAAATGACGACACTCAAAGAGAAAGCGACCAGGACAAAAAACTAAAAAAAAAGGCAAAAACTACAAAAAAACTAAAAACTAATAAAAAAAATAAAAAAGCTAAAAAACTAAAAAAACTAAAAAAACTAAAAACTAAAAAAAAACTAAAAAAGGTAAAAACTAAAAGAACTAAAAAAGAAAAAAATAAATGACGACACTCAAAGAGAAAGCGACCAGGACAAAAGGAATGTTCGATTAGCAATCAACAAAGCACCGGGACACAGGGAGTATAAATGACGACCAGGACACAAGTAAAAAAAAAAATTAACAAAACTAAAAAGAAGGTAAAAACTACAAAAAAACTAAAAAGAAAAAAAAACTAAAAACTAATAAAAAAACTAAAAAATCTAAAAATCTAAATAAACTAAAAAAGAAAAAAAAAGGAAAAAAATAAAGGAGAAAAACAAAACTAAAAAACGAATGTATATACAGACCGGTACACCGGGATACAAATGACGACCGGGACACAGGGAATATAAATAACGACCGGGACACAGGGACACAACTACAACGGGGACACCGGGGGAAACAGGGGGATATAAATGACGACCGGGACAAAAAAACTAAAAAGAAATAAAAACTAAAAACTAATAAAAAAAACTAAAAAATCTAAAAATCTAAATAAGCTAAAAAAGAAAAAAAAAGGAAAAAAATAAAGGAGAAAAACAAAACTAAAAAACGAATGTATATACAGACCGGGACACCGGGATACAAATGATGACCGGGACCCGGGACACAGGGAATATAAATGACGACCGGGACACAGGGACACAACTACAACGGGGACACCGGGGGAAACAGGGGGATAACCTGACAATCTATTTATATACAAAGACAATGGGACAGCAAAGAATGTTGTATATTCGCAAGTTTTACGTAGTTAAAACCATATATATATATATATATATCTATATTCACAGGTGGGACATAGGGACACAACTACAATGGCGCGTAACTATTATGGCGCGTAACGACTTACGCGCGCGGGGGGGCTTGGGGGGGGCGCGAAGCGCCCCCACCAACTAGGTGTTGGGGTGGCGCGAAGCGCCACCCCAACAGCTAGTATATATATATATATATATATATATATATATATATATATATATATATATATATATATATATATATATATATGTTTTTAACTACGTAAAACTTGCGAATATACAACATTCTTCAACAATCCGTATCCAGATCTATATCTCATTAGTCTAATGATTGCCCTTGAGCTTTGTTGATGGTGATTGCTAATCGAACATTCCCTGTGTCCCCGTCGTCATTTATATATCCCCCCTGTGCCCCCCGACTTTTTATTTTGTATCTTTTTTAGTTTTTATTTTTCTTTCTTTTTCTTTAGTTTTTGTCTTTTTTACTTTTTTATTTTTTTTTTTTATTTTTCAGTTTTTTTATATTTTTGTTTTTTAGTTTTTTTCTTATTTTTTATTTTCTATAGTTTTTTTATTTTAGTTTTTTGATTTTTGTCTTAGTTTTTCTTTTTTTAATTTTTTTCTTTTTTGTTTTTTTCTTTTTTTAGATTTTTGATGTTTTTCAGTTTTTCTGTTATTTTAGTTTTTATTTTTTATTTTTTTAGTTTCTTAATTTTTTCTTTTTTAGTTTTTATTTTTTTTTGTTTTTTAGTTTTATAGCTTTTTTTTAGTTTTTTTAGCTTTTTTTCTTTTTAGTTTTTTACTTTTTTTTCAAGGATTTTTCTTTTTAGGTTATTTTTTTTTTTTTTTAGTTTTTAGTTTTGTTTTTTTAGTTTCCAACCACAGATCACTGTTCAAAGTTTCGTTTAAAAGTTAATGTGATTCTCGCTGTCGTTTGTTCCATGCCTATTTCTTTAGCTGTTGAGATTCTCACTTTCACTATCACATTTACCTGTGCTTCATTTTCATCAATCAGCCCCTTAAACATTTTAAAATGACCTTGAATTAGAATTAGCGCCTTTGTAAAATTACCTTTTTTTATTGGACCTTTAAATTTTGCCTCGACTTTTCGTTTGTCATTATGAAAAACATAACGCCGAACCATTGTTTTTTAGTGGAGGCTGAAGTAGTATCAGGCTCTTGGCTAACATCCTTATAAAATGTAATGTCGTTATTTATAGCTGTTTCATTGCTTGGAGCTTTTATAAAATGTTGAGCGTAAACTTTTGCCCAGGCTTGTCTTTTGTCATTAACAAATACAAATCGCAGAAACTTTTTTTAACGAAGCCATGGTAAGGATTGATGACCTTATCCATATCAAAATCCTAAGCCCAATCTCATAACTATCATTTTCAATTTTGGCACGTTTTGACTCTGCTGTTGCTTATTTTCTAACCCCATTTTTTTCTCCTTCATTTTGGATTTAATTACTTCAGACAATTTGCCAATGCCATTAGTTTTTGCTGCCCTTACTGGTTTAGTTTAACATGACGGTCCAGGGTGTATATTTGTTACTTGTTCAGGGGGTGGGGCAAAAACTTCGTTTTCTTCCAACGAATTATCATTTGTAACACTTGTAAACTTTCGTTTTTTGGGGTATTGTCTCATTTGATCGTCCAGGCTGTTGATTTTCACCCGTTGTGAATATAATTTGTTCGGGGGTTTACCTTGGTCTTATCAGGTTTAATAGTTCAGGTGGTTCCAAAGAATCATCATTTTAATTCTCAAAGATATATTATTATTCAAGCAAGTCCGATTTCTAACAGCAATTTCTACTATCAACTAACAACGGTTTTTGAATTGTTGCATTCCCTTGTCAAAATATGTACAAACAATTTTGTAATTACCAGTTTTTTGCTCTTTAAGCAATTTAATGTAAGCTTTGCATGAATGAAAATCTTCAGTTTGTCCAAATAGGTGTGACAACTTAATTGCAATGCGGCAATGATGCAATGATGTCCAAAATTAAGACTGTTAACGAATTTTCTCAAACTTTTGACTTATCTAAATTGATTCTTTAGGCCAGAATATCTCGGGATACAAACTTTATAGAAAAAATATGGACCTGTTGTCGAGAAAAAATGAATAAATAAATATACAATTATTGTTCGCTTATAAAGATAGTATATAGGCTATAGTGTCGGGAGCTCGGTGGCTTCGCTGCCGGCCCTGGCACGCGGAAGGCTTGTATATGTTGACTCTCGTTATCGCTTATCTTCTAACTGCAGACAATGTGATTCTTGATGTCATAGCGTTAGGTTAGGTTCGATACAACCACCCTTGGAGAAATACAAGTTCTTCCTTAAACTTGTTACCTTATTAGATTGCTTTTTGGCCAGAAATGTCAATATGAGAGTTTAAAGAAGAACTAACTTCTTTACTTTTCTTTATTTTTAAGTTTTGGGATGACAAATCTGCAGTATCAATTGAACTGGGGAATTCTAGAGGGAATTCAATTCATCTTTCCTGTTTATCTTTTACCGAATCATAACTTTTATAAGATTTGTATTTTCCTGGGACTTGATCGACAATTTTTTTTTGAGGGTAGCTTCTTTTTTTTCTTGTATAACTGCTAGCTTTCGACTTATTGGCTAATTGATTTTCCTAGACATATTGATTTTATTGAGACTAATTAATTTTCCTAGACATTGCTAGTTTTACGCTATGAATGACGTCACTGAAACAAATATTATGATATGATTGTTAATGTGGCGTCATATGTAACTGTAACATGTATGCAGCCTTTTATTTAGCGCATGACATCATTACAATACTAATAAAAAACGTGTCGTTATCAAATGAAAAGGGTGTTTTCCAAATTAATGCTCTTAGCGAATTTTTTCAAACTCCTGACCTATCAAGATCGTTTTGTCCAATCCAGAAAATTTCAGAGTGCCGATTTTCAAAAAAAATAATATGCAGCCATTTTCAATAAAAAATTTATATATACATACGTGTGTGTGTGTTTGTGACTGTGAAACATATCAAATTCACAACAAATTTCCATCAGTAATATTTTCCTTTCTGTTTCATCTTTCTCTCAATCTCTGTATTTTCTTCTTTTAGAGAAGCAATACGTAACCCTGCTTTAGATAATGTGTCCCGCAATTAACTTGAATTTTATTCTTTTAGGCTACTTGCTGCACAGACAGGTTGCATTGCTGTCCAAGTGGTTATAAATGCTTGCAAACTGGAAGTTGTGTCCTTTAATATGTAGAAATATATCAAATGTGTGTAAAAGTGGTATGCTTTCGGTAGTTTTTTTAGTTTTGTTGCTAAATTCTCTTTACTGCCGTCTATAAAAAACTGTAGGATCTAAGCGCACATATCTAGTTTTGTTGTTTTCTGTGTTTAACCTATGGTTTTATATAATTAAATTTATTTGAAATACTGCGTCAGTTCTTCCTATTTTATTAATATTAGCTCATCGCGGGAGACACTTGGTCGGCTAAATTTGTGTCGTGTTTTTCCTTTTTTGCACCAATTGTGTTTATTCTTGATGGATCTGAATTCGGTGCTCTTGAGGTATCAGTGACTAGAAATGCGATTTAAATTTTTCTTTGACCGATGCAAGGAAGAATGCCCCCAAAACAAATTTATTCTGGTGATTTGATTTCGCTAAGAGGACACAAAACTGAAGAAAGCTCGACTTGTTTGGCAATTATTTGATGAAGTTTTGAGATCATGGCCATTACACTTTGCTCTAAATTCTCCCTACTGTAACCTGGAAGCTCAGTTATTAAGGTTTAAGGACGATAAAAACTGTTCAATTGAGTCTTTGACAGAATATGCCCTCCCCCTCCACCTCTCCGCATGAAACGATCTACATTAACTCCTTCAAAATAGAAAATTCACACTTACACATCATTTCGTTAAATTTTTCAAAAAAAAAAGTCTCTTTAGTTAAATGAAGCTTTGAAATAAATGTTACAAACCACTTTTCTCCACTAAGAATTGAAGCATAACCGTGCAGCACCATTATTCAGACTTAATCTAAAATAAAGGAGGCGAGAGATAAATGACACAAGACGATCAATAGCATGAAGAAGATACAAACAAGAATAAAAACAGTCTTTGAAAAAAATTAGATTGCAACGCAAATATTTTGGTCAAAACCTCTGCTTGGCTCCTCAGTGCTATAGTTTTTTTATAGACTTTAAAATAACCCTATTATTTTAGTTAAACAGCCTTTGTGTTTCAGGTGTCGAAAACTGTCATATTTTGTGGTTGGACGAAAAGTCAGACTTTGGTGGAGAGAGCAGAGTCTTGAGGAGACGACAGTCCTTTTCATATACGGAATAATTACCGTTTGTTTTAGGTTTTGATGTTGCTCCTTACTTTCAGTTACAAAAATGATTTTTTATTTCCTAATGGTTTCTAAATAAAACTAGCAAATATGCTCCTTCTTGAAAATTTCTTTTCACATAAACTGCCCTTCCCCCCCCCTCCAGACGAATTCCCACCAAACAATTTTATTCTACCTGACAATTTCTTGTGAACGATTCCAGATGATTTTTTTTCGTTTTTTTTTTAGCACACTCATTTGAAAACCTTTCATTTAAGATTTTCTTTAAAATCATACCGGAAATCTCCAACTCTGTGTAAAAGTTGTTTCCGAAACAAGCCCCCCCCCAACTTATTAGAAAGTTGCTCCCACTGAAGGCTCCCAACATAAAATTTTACCCTGTAGAAAACTCCCCTGTGAAGAATTTAGATATCCCCTCGCCCTTCAGAGAAATATCTTTGAGTTTTACGTTTTACGTAGTTCAAAACACATATATAAATATATCTATTCGTAGGTGGTACACAGGGACACAACTACAATGGCGCGTAACTAACATGGCGCGTAACGACTTACGCGCGCGGGGGGGCTTGGGGGGGGGGGGGTTGGGGGCGCGAAGCGCCACCCTAACAGCTAGTATATATATATATATATATATATATATATATATATATATATATATATATATATATATATATATATATATATATATATATATATATATATATATATATATACTAGCTGTTGGGGTGGCGCTTCGCGCCACCCCAACACCTAGTTGATGGGGCGCTTCGCGCCCCCCCAAGCCCCCCCGCGCGCGTAAGTCGTTACGCGCCATATTAGTTACGCGCCATTGTAGCTGTGTCCCTGTGTCCCACCTATGAATAGAGATAGATATAAATATATATTTTTAACTACGTAAAACATGCGAATATACAACATTCTTTGCTGTCCCATTGTCTTTGCATATAAATAGCATTTATATTCCCTGTGTCCCGGTCGTCATTTGTGTCCTGGTGTCCCAGTTTGTAATTTCTCTTTGAGTGTCCCGGTCGTCATTTATATTCCCTGTGTCCCAGTGTCCCGGTCGTCATTTGTGTCCCGGTCTGTATTTTCTATTCAAACAATCCCTGTGTCTCAGTCGTCAATTATATATCCCTCCTGTGCCCCCGGCGTCCCCGTTGTAGTTGTGTCCCTGTGTCCCGGTCGTCATTTATATTCCCGGTCGTGATTTGTGTCCGGGTGTCCCAGTCTGTAATTTCTCTTTGAGGTTCCCGGTCGTCACTTATATTCCCTCTGTCTCGGTCGTCATTTGTGTCCCGGTCTGTAATTTCTCTTTGAGTGTTTTTTCTTTTTAGTTTTTTTTTTAGTTTTTTACCTTTTTTCAGTTTTCTTTTTCTTCTTTATTTTTCAGCGTCACTATGAAGTACATATCGACGAACCTTTGTTTTTTTAACGTAAATCTGGTAGGCATTGATGACCTTATCCAAGTCAAAATCCCAAACCCAATCATCATCGCTATCATTTTCAGTTTTGATATGTTTTGACTCTCGCTGTCCAGGTGGATTTTCATCTAACTGCGCGGTTTTGCATTCTTTAGCCGCAAGCCTGTTTTCTTGCTGTTCTTGTGATTCCCCGGCACGCTTTCTTTTCTTACTTTCTCTATCAGCTGCAAGCCTGTTTTCTTGCTGTTCTTGTGATTCCTCGGAACGCTTTCTTTTCTTACTTTCTCTATCAGCAGCAAGTTTTTTGGC
>NW_027067264.1:0-14554 GCF_032884065.1 Artemia franciscana | reverse complement strand
AAATCCCTCTATCTTCAAAAACTTCTCTCGCTCAAAGTTCTCCCATAGAAAATTCACCCCTAATTCATTACCCTCTGGGAATTTTATTCTTTTTATTTTTTATTCTTTTATTACTATTTATTTGATTTTTCATCGTTTTTCAAATCATGCCAGGAGTCCCGTCCCCCGTTTTTACGGAGAATTCTCCCAGAAAAATACCTCCCCCCCATGGGAAACTCCCCTCGATAACTTCCCGGATATTCCCCAATAACAAACACTACATGTAAAAAATGGTCAGATTGTATAACTCACAGCCCTTTCCCTCTCCTTTCGTATAAAATTTTGGCTGGAAAATTCTCCCAGGAACCTACTTTCCCCATGGTAAAGTCTCCCCGTCTGAAGTTCACCTGGAGAAAATTTCCTCGAAAGTATTTCCATATATTTTTTAATAAGAAATACTATATGTAATCAATGAACAATTGAATAGCTTGTACTCCTTTCTCCAGGGGCTGTGTAATATCATCCCCAGAGACACAATTATTGAAGCCTGCAACTGTGATGAATCAAATGGCTATCTTAAAATTTCGATCGGATGTCACTGGGGCGAAAATGCAGGATGGAGACAAGTTGCCTTCCAATATTTTTCAGTCACTTAGAAACAACACTAAAACTTAAAGAGCACTTCTAATCTTCTAGGACAATTGCTCAGATACGATCAGCCGTGGATAAAAACGCACACACAAAAAATAAACACAATAAAACAACAAACACTTGTCTGTAATCTTTCTTCTGGCAAAAAATTATGATTCCTCATTTTTGTAGAAAGGAGTTTCAAACCTTCACAATAGGCGTCTCGTATATGCTGAATCTGATGGCGTGATTTTGTTAAGATAACTTGACTTCTTGGGGGCGCTTCCCCCTTTTTCAAAAATCAGGTAAATTTTCTCAGGCTCAAAGATTTTGATGGGTAGGAAATTGAATGATTTTTTTTTAAGGTTTGCAGAGTTCAAAGTTCAAGAATAAGCTTTAAGATTAATATTAACAAGTACAAATCTCTTATACCAGGAATAAATGAAGGCGAAGAGTTGATGTTGGCCAACCGGAAGATCTATCACTTGGATAGCCTTGCTTACGAGGTGGTATTATTAGTAAAAAGGACAAATGTGGTCGGAGATGTTAAAAATAGAGTAGCCAAGGCTCAGGGTGTTTTTAACTGTTGAAAAATGTTTGGAAGAATAGGGAGTCAAGTCTACGAACCAAGATTAAAATATTTAAGGAGTGCTAGATTGATTAGAATGCTGAAATTTCCGGAGAAAATGATTAGATCACCTATTTTTCGGCTTCTTAAGTCAGCTTATTTGGAGAGTCTAAAGGACGGTAGACGTGATTTGTGGCCAAATCAGGCCAAGAAAATACTGGACCTTTTTGTCCTAGCGGAGATGTGGAACAAAGGAAAAGATCCGGTGGAAAAATTCTGAATACGTGTTTATTTGTTATGTTTTCTTTCGTTTTTTCTTCTCTAAAAAGTTTGACTGTTTTACCAATTCTTGAAGAATTTTGACAAAAAATCCAGCTTCAGCGGAAAGAGCAAGGAGTGAGGAAGGAGAGCCCCCTCCCAAAGGGAATAATTTCTGTTCGTTTTAAGTTTTAACGTTTTTCTTACTTTCTGTTAAAAATACTTGTTGTTTTTTCTTAAGTTTAACTTCTGACCGTTTTTGAAACAGTACCCTGGAATTCCATTTCTTCCCCCATGCGAAAAACCCCCTTCAATATATCTCCAGGAAAATTCCCTCCCACGGAAAATTCTCCCCGTGGAAACCCCAGCCCCCATAGAAAATCGTCCCACCCCCAAAATTAATCTGCTAATTTTCAAATGGAAAAAATAGTGAATGTGAGCAATGAGCAAGTCGTTCAACTGACAGGTCTTTCCCCACGTACTATGTGGGTTATGTCTTTCCTAACGGCATTGTTATTGGACCCTTTAGCTATGCTAAATCAAATGGCTACCTCATAATTCTGATCAGTTTTCTATGGGTAAAAAGGGGGCGTGGGATAGGGATTAGTTGTCCATTAATCTTTTTCATAGCTTAAAAAGGGCACTAGAATTTTTGATTTTCGATTAAATGAGCCCTCTCCTGATCTTCTAGGATCCCTGTTTCAATACGATCCCGCATAGGAGAAAAAAAAAACAATCAAACAAAACAAAAAACCACAACAATTAAATACTTATCTGCTATCTTTCTTCTGGCTAAAATACAAATTTCCACATATTGTATATAGAAGCTTGAAACATTGGACATGCTGAATTTGATGGTGTAATTGTCGTTAAGATAGCTTTGCGTTTTGGGAGTGTTTTCCTCGTTTTTTTCAAAATTGAACCAATTTTCTCAGGCAATTAGCTTTTTATACGTAACATTATACCTAATGAAATTCATATATTTGGGAACAGCATAAAAAGTCATAGTATCCCCCCAATATGTTTAAAATATCCCATAGGAGATGCACTAATGGAGCCACTAACCCCTCAAGTTACTAATGCGTGCACCTCGGTGTCAAACAATACCATGATGGACTTGTAGGGTATAGTACACCGGTTTGTAACGTAATAGGTTCTTCTTTGTTTACTTATGTAAACGTTTTCTTCAACATTTCTTTGGTTGTTACATAAAAGGGTATGTTTGTTTACGCTGAGAATGACGTCTCATATGACATATATTAGATTTATCGAAAATGACGTAATCGTACATGGAATGTTATATTTCAGGGCCTATGGGGGCCCCCGTATGTAACTGAGGACGGCAAACACGTGGGTGTTAAGTAATAGAAGCGCTCGTAACTGTTACGTAATGACAGCGCATGCATGGGGTGTTATATAATACTTTACAGATTTTTCTTCAAGGCGTTTTCTTTTGTCTTTCAAGGCGTTATTAACTTCAAGATTTTTCCTCGGGGAGCCTTTATAATCCATCAGCCAGCTTTAAGAATCAAATGTAAGACCAGAGATTTCCCGAATGACCAGATTTAAGACTTAGAGAGCTGGAACAGCAAATTATTCATAATATTTTGATTCGAGAAACAACTTCTATGAAATAATCTACTCCACACCCGACGAATTCGTTGCACACACTTCAGATCGATTGAGCTGTTGATTGCGTGTTACCAATCCTTTCCAGTCAAGAGCACGCAAGCATCCCAAGGCTATTGATTTTTGATGTATTAGGCACACCTGTTTGTCAACTAACGGCTTAGAGGGTATTATTGTTATAAATCTGACACGCAAGTGAATGTTACATTATAGTACTTGCATCCTGTTCCGCACTAATATCAATATTATACACGAAACTTAAAACATTAAAGTACATAGAATCTAAAATATTTGATGAATGGGCCTCCTCCTAACGTCCAGTGATTTTTTTTATTACCTGCCCGTATCAATCCTGTGGTACATTCTGTCATTCCTAAGACATTGTTAGATATTTTCATGATAAAAATGTGTGTCAAGTGCAATAATTTGTATTTTCGTAAGCCACCCCCACTACTTGCAATTTAGATATGACTCTTAGATTTTAACATCGTTCTTACCTTTAGCAAAACATTCGATCTTTTGCTATATGTTTCGTCTTTAATTTTATATTTCCCTATTGTTTAAAAAGGGCAAACAATTTAAAACACTTTCTGAATGGGGCTTCCCTTGATTTCCATTGATTTTCAAAAAATTGCCTGCCTCCGTGACATTCCTGTGGTAAATTGCCAATCCTAAGGCATTCTCAGATATTTTAATGAGCAAAATATACTTTAAATCCATTGATTCGTGTTTTTGCAAGCTACCTCCTTGCATTTTAGATAGGGCCCTTAAGTTATAACATCGCTCCTTAGATTTAGCAAAACATTCGATCTCTTGCATAATTGTTCGTCTTGAATATTATATTTCCTTTTTGTTTAAGAATGACATAGAATATAAAACATTTCTTGAATGAGCCTCCCCTATCATTCCTAAGGCATTCTCAGATATTTTCATATTAAAAATATACTTTAAATCCATCAATTTGTGGTTGTGCAAGCCAACCCTCCTTGCATTCTAGATATGGCTCTTAAGTTTTAAAATCGCTCCTTCGCTTTAGCACATCATTATCATTTGATCTATTGCAATATGTTTCGTCATTAATTTTACGTTTCCTTATTGTTTGAAAAGGACATAGAATTTAAGACATTTCTTGAATGAGCCTTCCACTATTATTCCTAAGGCCTTCTCAGATATTTCACGACAAAAATATACTTTAAAACCATTGATCCGGGTTTACGCAAGCCCCCATCCAGGCATTTTAGACGTGGCTCTTAAATTCTAACATCACTCCTTAGGTTTAACAAAAAATTTGATCCATTGAATTATGATTTGTTGTTAGTTTTGTATTTCTTTATTATTTGAAAAGGACATAGAATTGAAAAAATTTCTTGAACGAGCTTTCCTCTATCATTCCTAAGGCATTTTCTAGATATTTTCATGATTAAAACAAATTTTAAATCCATTGATATGGTTTTGCAAACCACCTCACCCTTGCATTTTAGATATGGCTCTTAAGTTTTAACATCCCTCCTTAGCTTTAGCAACAGATTTGATATATTGCAATATGTTTAATCTAATTTTATATTTGTTTACTGTTAAAAAAGGACATAGAACTTAAAATATTTCTAAACCATTTCGTTTGTCTTCATGAAACTTGTTACATGTCGGCTTTTTGTTAGTGAAACTTGTTGTATATTGATTTTTTTTTTGTGAAACTTGTTGTGCGATGAATTAAAAAGTTATAATAAAGAAACAAGCTCCTACTAAGTAAGAAACAGGTGCACTATGAAATACAAGTGCACTATAGTATTGCGTAGGACCCAGGTGTGCGTAATAACGTCTTTAGGTCCTAGTAGCTTCCATAGTATACCCCTTCTGGACCATTTTGAAGGCATTGAGAGGATACTACAGAAATCAATTCGTCTGATGTATCCGTTTTCGTTTTATAATATTTTTTTTAGAGTTTCGTCTACTATTGAATCGAAACATGTTACCACGGACTGATTGACGATACTTTTTGCACTGATCAGAAAATTCGAGACACTAAAATTTATGACAGCATGGTGTAGCAGGGAGCCTGGAGTTCTTGAAATGTTGTAGAGCCTTCTGTAATTCGGGAATTGAAAAAAGACCAAAGAAATTAATATGGACAAGTGGTAAACTAAGATCAATAGAATCCAACAATTTAAGATGACTTTAATCAATATACTGTTTTGCATACCATTTGGAGCAATAGAATGCTGTCTTTTGGTACCGTCGGTACCAAAGCATGTGTAGCATGATGTAGCAGGGAGCCTGGAGCTTTTGGAATGTTGTAGAGCATTCTGTAATTTGGGAATTGAAAAAAAAGAAATTAATATGGACAAGTGGGAAACTAAGATCAATAAATAACAGCAATTTAAGATGACTTTAATTAATATTCTTTTTTGCATACCATTTGGAGCAATAGAATGCTGTCTTTTGGTACCATCGGTAAATACACTGCCAAAATTGTTGTTTTCGATTGTCAGCAACAGCTTCTCTTACAAGTTCTGATTTAAAAGTTCCAAATTAAAAAATTACAAAAAGGACGCACAAAAAGGGCGCACAGCTTGGGGCTGCGTGCCCCAGCAACACGTAGTTTTGTAAGAAAGCTTTACTGCCTATTGCTTTTTTAGTTTTATATTACTTTTTTTCGTTTTTTCTTTTTTCTTAAGTTTGTTTTTCGTTTTTTTTGTTTTTATTACTATTATTATTATTTTTTATTTTTTTTATTTATTTATTTTTTTTATTTGAATTGCAATTGTTGATCACTTAAACAAAAACCACAGTTTTTATTTTAATAGCCTAAAATATTTTATTTCTATATTAAATTTTAGTTAAATCACAGTTAGCTGGTACTACCATATCTTGAAAAACTATGTTTATTGGACTGAGGAAAGTGACTATTACGACAACTTATAATATAGTTGGTTTTAGCAAAAATATGCGTATAACTGGACCACTTGAACATCTAATCCTGCTGAAATCACAAATATTGACAAGACATTAAGGCTTTTTTATTATTGTATTACATAATGCAATTTATAGTACGGGTACTATTCTACAATGAAAATTACTTACTTTATTTGTGTTGATCTGCCTTACTTCGTTTGACGCAGTACAGACACCAAAGGATAGTCCTAGCACAAAAACCAACGAAACGGCTATGATGGAACAACCTTTCCTTATCATTGATGTGAGCTGGATAAAATTTAAAAATAAGGAGTCTAAGAAAACTAAATAATATATATATATATATATATATATATATATATATATATATATATTATATATATATATATATATATATACTAGCTGTTAGGGTGGCGCTTCGCGCCACCCCAACACCTAGTTGGTGGGCGCTTCAAGCCCCCCCAAGCCCCCCCCACGCGCGTTAAGTCGTTACGCGCCATATTAGTTACGCGCCATTGTAGTTGTGTCCCTGTGTCCCATCTGTGAATAGAGATAGATATAAATATATGTTTTTAACTACGTAAAACATGCGAATATACAACATTCTTCGCTGTCCCATTGTCTGTGCATATAAATAGATTGTCAGGTTTACTGACTCTTGAACATGCAACATATAATTGTCCATGGGAAAAACAATCCGTATTCACATCTATACCTCATTATTCTAATGATGTGTCCCTGTGTCCCTGGTCGTCATTTATATTCCCTGTGTCCCGGTCGTCATTTGTGTCCCGGTGTCCCAGTTTGTAATTTCTCTTTGAGTGTCCCGGTCGTCATTTATATTCCCTGTGTCCCGGTCGTCATTTGTGTCCCGGTGTCCCGGTCTGTATTTTCTATTCGAACAATCCCTGTGTCCTGGTCGTCATTTATATATCCTGCCTGTACCCCCGGCGTCCCCGTTGTAGTTGTGTCCCTGTGTCCCGGTCGTCATTTATATTCCCTGTGTCCCGGTCGTGATTTGTGTCTGGGTGTCCAGTGTGTAATTTCTCTTTGAGGTTCCCGGTCGTCACTTATATTCCCTCTGTCTCGGTCGTCATTTGTGTCCTGGTCTGTAATTTCTCTTTGAGTGTTTTTTCTTTTTAGTTTGTTTTTAGCTTTTTACCTTTTTTCTTTTTCAGTTTTCTTTTTCTTCTTTATTTTTCAGCGTCACTATGAAGTACATATCGACGAACCTTTGTTTTTTTAACTTAAATCTAGTAGGCATTGATGACCTTATCCAAGTCAAAATCCCAAACCCAATAGGTTCTTCAGTCATTTTACAATTAAACATTTTTCCGTGAACAAATGTCTTAAATACCGTTAATGACGTCACCGTCAAAGCAAAAATGACGACAACTAATTTCATGACGTCAGCCGACACAGAAACATGAAGTCACCTGATCCACAGACAGACAGACAGACAACTTATATATATATATAATATATATATATATATATATATATATATATATATATATATATATATATATATATATATATATATATATATAATATATATAATATATATATATATATATATATATATATATATATTTCTCTTTGAGTGTCCCGGGCGTTCATTTATATTCCTTGTGTCCCGGTGTCCCGGTCGTCATTTATATCCCCCTGTGCCCCCCGGCGTCCCCATTGTAGTTGTGTCCCTGTGTCCCGGTCGTCATTTATATTCCCTGTGTCCCGGTCGTCATTTGTATCCCGGTGTCCCGGTCTGTATATACATTCGTTTTTAGTTTTGTTTTTCTCCTTTATTTTTTTTCCTTTTTTCTTTTTTTCTTTTTTAGTTTATTTAGATTTTTAGATTTTTTAGTTTTTTTATTAGTTTTTAGTTTTTTTTGTAGTTTTTACCATTTTTTTAGTTTTTTAGTTTTTTTTTATTCATATTTTTTTAGTTTTCTTTTTCTCTTTATTTTTCAGTTTTTTCCTTTTTTTAGTTTTTTCTTTTTTAGTTTTTAGTTTTTTTTAGTTTTTTACCTTTTTTTAGTTTTTTTAGTTTTTTTTAGTTTTTTAGCTTTTTTAGTTTTTTTTATTAGTTTTATTTTTTTGTAGTTTTTGCCTTTTTTTTATTTTTTTTCAGTTTTTTTTAGGTTATTAGATTTTACCTTTTTAGTTTTTTTTAGTTTTTTAGCTTTTTTAGTTTTTTTTTCTTTTAGTTTTTTTTGTAGTTTTTACCTTTTTTAGTTTTTTCTTCTTTGTATTAGTGTGAAATAATTCATTTCACATATATATATATATATATATATACATATATATATATACTAGCTGCGTTGGGGTGGCGCTTCGCGCCACCCCAACACCTAGTTGGTGGGGGCGCTTCGCGCCCCCCCCCCCCCCCAAGCCCCCCCGCGCGCGTAAGTCGTTACGCGCCATAATAGTTTACGCGCCATTGTAGTTGTGTCCCTATGTCCCACCTGTGAATATAGATAGATATATATATATATATGGTTTTAACTACGTAAAACTTGCGAATATACAACATTCTTTGCTGTCCCATTGTCTTTGCATATAAATAGATTGTCAGGTTTACCGACTTTTGAACATGCAACATATAATGGTCCATGGGAAAACAATCTGTATTCAGATCTATACCTCATGATTCTAATGATTGCCCTTGAGCTTTGTTGATGGTGATTGCTAATCGACCATTCCCTGTCCCCGGTGTCCCGGTCGTCATTTACATCCCCCTGTTTCCTCCGGTGTCCCCGTTGTAGTTGTGTCCCTGTGTCCCGGTCGTCATTTATATTCCTGTGTCCCGGTCGTCATTTGTATCCCGGTGTCCCGGTCTGTATATACATTCGTTTTTTTAGTTTTGTTTTTCTCCTTTATTTTTTTTCCTTTTTTTTTCTTTTTTAGCTTATTTAGATTTTTAGATTTTTTAGTTTTTTTATTAGTTTTTAGTTTTTTTTTCTTTTAGTTTTTTTGTCCCGGTCGTCATTTATATCCCCCTGTTTCCCCCGTGTCCCCGTTGTAGTTGTGTCCCTGTGTCCCGGTCGTCATTTATATTCCCTGTGTCCCGGTCGTCATTTTTTTAGTTTTTTTAGTTTTTGTAGCTTTTTTACTTTTTTTATTAGTTTTAGTTTTTTTGTAGTTTTTGCCTTTTTTTAGTTTTTTCAGTTTTTTTTTTAGTTTTTTATTGGTTTTTACCTTATTTTAGCTTATTTTTCAGTTTTTTCCTTTTTGTTTAGTTTTGTTTAGTTTTTAGTTTTTTTAGTTTTTTACCTTTTTTTAGTTTTTTAGTTTTTTAGTTTTTAGCTTTTTTATTTTTTTTTTATTAGTTTTTAGTTTTTTTTGTAGTTTTTGCCTTTTTTTTAGTTTTTTTAGTTTTTTAGCTTTTTTATTAGTTTTTAGTTTTTTTTGTAGTTTTTGCCTTTTTTTAGTTTGACAACTTATTTTTATATATATAGATAGTTTTTTTTTTTTTACTTATGTCCTGGTCGTCATTTATACTCCCTGTGTCCCGGTGCTTGTTGATTGCTAATCGAACATTCCTTTTGTCCTGGTCGCTTTCTCTTTGAGTGTCGTCATTTATTAGTTTTTTCCTTTTTTTCTTTTTAGTTTTTTATTGGTTTTTACCTTTATTTTAGCTTATTTTTCAGTTTTTTTCCTTTTTTTTAGTTTTTTTTTATTTTTTATTTTTTTTTAGTTTTTTACCTTTTTTAGTTTTTTTAGTTTTTTTAGTTTTTTAGCTTTTTACTTTTTTTATTAGTTTTTAGTTTTTTTTTGTAGTTTTTGCCTTTTTTTTAGTTTTTTCAGTTTTTTTTTTAGTTTTTTATTGGTTTTTACCTTTATAGTTTTTTTAGTTTTTAGCTTTTTATTTTTTTTATTAGTTTTTAGTTTTTTTTGTAGTTTTTGCTTTTTTTAGTTTTTTCCAGTTTTGACGTCACCTGATCCAGTTTTTTCAGGTGACGTCACCTGACACATCCATCCACACATCCACAGACAGACAGACAACTTATTTTTATATATATAGATATATATATATATATATATATATATATATTATATATATATATATATATATATATATATATATCTATATATATATATAAATATATATATATATATCTATATATAAAAAATAGTTGTCTGTGGATGTGTCTGTCAGGTGACGTCATGTTTGTGTGTTGACTGACGTCATGAAGTTAGTTGTCGTCATTTTTGTATGACGGTGACGTCCATTAAAGATATATAAGACATGCGTTCACATAGAAATCTATTAATGTTTAACTTAAAATGACCGATGAACTTACAATTGCAACAGCCGAGGAAGATGCTCAAAGAGTCTATGCCAAAAAACTTGCTGCTGATAGAGAAAGTAAGAAAAGAAAGCGTGCGAGCAATCAAAAGAACAGCAAGGAAACAGGCTTGAGGCTGATAGAGAAAGAAAGAACAGAAGGCGTGCCGAGGAACTACCAGAGCAACGCGAAAGCAGACTTGCTGCTAAAAGAGAAAGTGAAAAAAGAAAGCGTGCCGAGGAACTACCAGAGCAACATGAAACCAGACTTGCTGCTAAAAGAGAAAGTGAAAAAGAAGGCGTGCCGAGGAATCACAATAACAGCAAGAAATCAGGCTTGCTGCTGATAGAGAAAGTAAGAAAAGAAGCGTGCCGAGGAATCAGAGAAACCTGAAAGTTATCGCCTGGAATTCAGGTACGGCCCAGTCGATGATTATAGCTTGAGTAGATGTGTTCAAATCGACACTATGTCTAAAATTTGTCCCTATTGCAAGGCCTTGAAATTCAATGGTGAAACAATGGGAATGTGTTGCACCTCAGGAAAAGTTAAACTTCCTCTATTGGCTTTACCACCAGAGCCATTGAAGACTTTCCTTACTGGAACTACGTCAGAATCTAAGCATTTTTTGTCAAAAATCAGATAATACAACTCATGTTTCCAAATGACGTCGTTAGAGCCCAAATCGAAAATCCAGATCATTTATGTCTACTTTCAAAGTAAAAGGGCAAATTTATCATAGAGCAGGGTCCCTTCTACCATTCTCAGGCGAGAATCATAAATTTTTACAATTGTACTTCATCAGTGATAGAAATTCTGAATTGAATGCACGTTGCGAAATTTCTCCCAACGTTGAAAGACAATCATTTCCCAATTGCAACATCTTTTCCACGAAAAAATCAACCATATAGTTTTGACCAAGATTCGAGACCAGGCAGTCCTTTACAAGTCAGTCGACACAGTTTTGGAACCAAATGAAGCGGTTAATTATCCATCTGAATTTTTAAATTCCGTGGATCTTTCAGGGTTTCCACCACACGTGCTACAACTAAAAATAGGCGTACCAATAATACTTTTAAGAATATCACCCACCAAAGCTTTGAAATGGCACGCGACTTGCCGTAAAAAAACATTGGAAAACCTAATAGAGGCCACAATCTTGACAGGGCCTTTTGAGGGTGAGGCTGTTCTTATTCCTCGCATTCCCATGATTCCAACGGATCTGCCTTTTCAATTTAAAAGATTGCAATTCCCAATTCGATTAGCATTTGCAATCACCATCACCAAAGCTCAAGGTCAATCATTAGAAAAATGTGGTATAGATCTTAATACCTGATTGTTTTTCCCATGGACAATTGTACGTTGCATGTTCGAGGGTCGGTAAACCTGACAATCTATTTATATGCAGCGACAATTGGACAGCGAAGAATTTTGTATATTCGCAAGTTTTACGCAGTTAATTTGTATTGTATCTATCTATCTATCTATCTATATAAAAACGAGTTGTGTGTATGCATGTTTGTTTGTTTGTAAAAGAGCGTTTACATATGACGTCATTATTAGTACATACGGCTTTGTATATGCACAGACAATGGAAAGCCAGAATGTTGTATATTCGCGATTTTTACGTAGTTTGATACACATATATAAATCTATCTATATTCACAGGTGGGACACAGGGACACAACTACAATGCGCGTAACTAATATGGCGCGTAACGACTTACGCGCTCGGGGGGCTTAGGGGGGGCGCGAAGCACCCACCACTAGGTGTTGGGGTGGCGCAAAGCGCCAGCCCCAACAGCTAGTATATATATATATATATATATATATATTTATGAAATCAGCGTACTCATTCTTTTATAATGAAATAAAAGTAAGGAAATTTTAAATCAAAATTTAAAATGAATATGAATACATATGAATATGAACATATATCTATCTATATAAAAATAGTTGTCTGTCTGTGGATCTGTGGATCAGGTGACGTCATGTTTCTGTGTCGCTGACGTCATGAAATTAGTTGTCGTCATTTTTGTTATGACGATACTTAGTATATTGTAAAACACATTAATTTGGTTAATAATATAAAATTTAAAACACCAAAATGAACATGCTGGAGTAGTCACTCGGTGAGAGAGGGTGTCAGAACGGAGAATTAAGGTCCCAGGTTCAAATCCTGGTTAGGCTAAAAAAGGTAAAAAACTAAAAACTAAAAAAAAACTGAAAAACTAAAAAAAGGCAAAAACTACAAAAAAAACTAAAAACTAATAAAAAAAAATAAAAAGGCTAAAAAAACTAAAAAACTAAAAAAACTAAAAAAGGTAATAAAAAAACTAAAAACTAAAAAAAAACTAAAAAAAGGAAAAAACTGAAAATAGAAGAGAAAAAGAAAACTAATAAAATTAAGAATAAAAATAAAAAAAGATAAAAACTAAAAAAAAAGTAAAAGAAAAAACGAAAAAAAAACTAAAAAAGCTAAAAAAAAAGGTAAAAACCAATAAAAAACTAAAAGAAGAAAAGGAAAAAAACTAAAAAAAAATTCATGTAAAAAACTAAAAAAAACTAAAAAAGTTAAGAACTAAAAAAGAAAAAAATAAATGACGACACTCAAAGAGAAAGCGACCGGGACAAAAGGAATGTTCGATTAGCAATCAACAAAGCACCGGGACACAGGGAGTATAAATGACGACCAGGACATAAGTAAAAAAAAACTAAAAAAAACTAAAAAGAAGGTAAAAACTACAAAAAAACTAAAAAGAAAAAAACTAAAAAACTATAAAAAAACTAAAAATCTAAAATCTAAATAAACTAAATAGAAAAAAAATAAAAAAGGAAAAAAATAAAGGAGAAAAACAAAACTAAAAAACGAATGTATATACAGACCGGGACACCGGGATACAAATGGACGACCGGGACACAGGGAATATAAATGACCATACAAAAGCCATAATGACCAGGACATAAGTAAAAAATATAAATGACGACCGGGACACAGGGACACAACTACAACGGGGACGCCGGGGGGCACAGGGGGATATAAATGACGACCGGGACAGGGAATGGTCGATTAGCAATCACCATCAACAAAGCTCAAGGGCATCATTAGAATCATGAGGTATAAATCTGAATACGGATTGTTTTCCCATGGACCATTATATGTTGCATGTTCAAGAGTCGGTAAACCTGACAATCTATTTATATGCACAGACAATGGGACAACAAAGAATGTTGTATATTCGCAAGTTTACGTAGTTAAAAACATATATATAATATATCTATCTATATTCACAGGTGGGACATAGGGACACAACTACAATGGCGCGTAACTAATATGGCGCGTAACGACTTACGCGCGCGGGGGGGCTTGGGGGGGGCGCGAAGCGCCCCACCAACTAGGTGTTGGGGTGGCGCGAAGCGCCACCCCAACAGCTAGTATATATATATATATATATATATATATATATATATATCTTATATATATATAATATATATATATATATATATATATATATATATATATATATTCAATTCAATTCAATTTATTTATAACCCATCTACAAAAAGAGAGCGGAACGCCCTTAAGATGGAGTAATAAGAGAAAAAAAGGTACAAATAAATACAAATCAACACAATCAAACAATTAAATAAGTAATGCTGACCATGGTGAGACACTATCGACATAGAGGAACGAAAATCATGAAGCCTTTTATCAATAATAGATGTAGGAGAAACTAGGCGGAATTTGTTCACTAAGTAACTATTTCTAGTCCAAGGAGGGTAACTGAGAAGGAATTTAGCATAACGAAAATATACTCTACGAACAGATAGTTTCTGAGGTTCACTAAAAAACTGCCAAACCGGACAAAGAGAAAGGAGATGAGGTACAACTAGGCTATTATAAATTTTCACAAGATTTAATTTATCAATATGTTTAATATTAGATGCAATTGAAGCATAAGCAATTCTCAGTTTTTTCTTCAAAAGTTTAAGGGATAAATTCACAGTTTCTTTCATATTTTTTCCAATAGGCATTCCAAGGTAAACTAATTTTTGAGAAAGGGGGACATGAACATTAGCTAAAGATAAAAAATAGGGCCATTTGTCTCTTTAAAATTGAAAGCTACAACAGCAGTTTTATCAACATTGAAAGAAAGCCCAATATTTTTATATTCATTATAAAGCTGATTAAACGCGTTTTCACATCCACTAAAAGTACGGCTTAGATTCAAAACGTCATCTGCAAAAGTTATTAAAGACAAGTTAAATCCACGGTGAATACAACTAAAATT
>NW_027067263.1:0-14582 GCF_032884065.1 Artemia franciscana | reverse complement strand
CATGTGCAATCATAAAATAGTCTAATATCTTTCATTTTTTCCACAGACGTAGCTATTACCCCCGAAAACTAAAACTTTTGAAATAGGAAAAGAGCCTTTAATTACATTCTTTACCATGTGCAATCATAAAATAGTCTAATATCTTCATTTTTTCCACAGACGTAGCTCTTACCCCTCGAAAACTAAAACTTTTGACATAGGAAAAGAGCCTTTAATCACATTCTTTACCATGTGCAATCATAAAATAGTCTAATATCTTCATTTTTTCCACAGACGAAGCTATTACCCTCGAAAACTAAAACTTTTGACATAGGAAAAGAGCCTTTAATCACATTCTTTACAATGTGCAATCATAAAATAGTCTAATATCTTCATTTTTTCCACGGAACGAAGTTATTACCCCCGAAAACTAAAACTTTTGACATAGGAAAAGAGCCTTTAATCACATTCTTTACCATGTGCAATCATAAAATAGTCTAATATCTTCATTTTTTCAACATACGTAGCTATTACCCTCGAAAACTAAACTTTTGAATAGGAAAAGAGCCTTTAATCACATTCTTTACTATGTGCAATCATAAAATAGTCTAATATCTTCATTTTTTCCATGGACGTAGCTATTACCCTCGAAAACTAAAACTTTTGAAATAGGAAAAGAGCCTTTAATCACATTCTTTACCATGTGCAATCATAAAATAGTCTAATATCTTCATTTTTTCCACGGACGAAGCTATTACCCTCGAAAACTAAAACTTTTGAACATAGGAAAAGAGCCTTTAATCACATTCTTTACCATGTGCAATCATAAAATAGTCTAATATCTTCATTTTTTCAACATACTTAGCTCTTCCCCCCGAAAACTAAAACTTTTGAAATAGGAAAAGAGCCTTTAATCACACTCTTTACCATGTGCAATCAAAAATAGTCTAATATCTTCATTTTTTCCACGGACATAGCTATTACCCATTCGAAAACTAAAACTTTTGAAATAGGAAAAGAGCCTTTAATCACATTCTTTACCATGTGCAATCATAAAATAGTCTAATATCTTCATTTTTTCCACAGACATAGCTATTACCCTCGAAAACTAAAACTTTTGAAATAGGAAAAGAGCCTTTAATCACATTCTTTACCATGTGCAATCATAAAATAGTCTAATATCTTCATTTTTTCCACAGACGTAGCTATTACCCTCGAAAACTAAAACTTTTGAAATAGAAAAGACCTTTTAATCATATTCTTTACCATGTGCAATCATAAAATAGTCTAATATCTTCATTTTTTCCACAGACATAGCTATTACCCTCGAAAACTAAAACTTTTGAAATAGGAAAAGAGCCTTTAATCACATTCTTTACCATGTGCAATCATAAAATAGTCTAATATCTTCATTTTTTCCACGGAGGTAGCTATTACCCTCGAAAACTAAAACTTTTGAAATAGGAAAAGAGCCTTTAATCACATTCTTTACCATGTGCAATCATAAAATAGTCTAATATCTTCATTTTTTCAACATACGTAGCTCTTACCCCCGAAAACTAAAACTTTTGAATAGGAAAAGAGCCTTTAATCACATTCTTTACCATGTGCAATCATAAAATAGTCTAATATCTTCATTTTTTCCACAGACATAGCTATTACCCTCGAAAACTAAAACTTTTGAAATAGGAAAAGAGCCTTTAATACATTCTTTACCATGTGCAATCATAAAATAGTCTAATATCTTCATTTTTTCCACAGACGTAGCTATTACCTCGAAAACTAAAACTTTTGAAATAGGAAAAGAGCTTTTAATCACATTCTTTACCATGTGCAATCATAAAATAGTCTAATATCTTAATTTTTTCCACAGACATAGCTATTACCCTCGAAAACTAAAACTTTTGAAATAGGAAAAGAGCCTTTAATCACATTCTTTACCATGTGCAATCATAAAATAGTCTAATATCTTCATTTTTTCCACAGACATAGCTATTACCCTCGAAAACTAAAACTTTTGAAATAGGAAAAGAGCCTTTAATCACATTTCTTTACCATGTGCAATCATAAAATAGTCTAATATCTTCATTTTTTCCACAGACATAGCTATTACCCTCGAAAACTAAAACTTTTGAAATAGGAAAAGAGCCTTTAATCACATTCTTTACCATGTGCAATCATAAAATAGTCTAATATCTTCATTTTTTCCACAGACATAGCTATTACCCTCGAAAACTAAAACTTTTGAAATAGGAAAAGAGCCTTTAATCACATTCTTTACCATGTGCAATCATAAAATAGTCTAATATCTTCATTTTTTCCACAGACATAGCTATTACCCTCGAAAACTAAAAATTTTGAAATAGGAAAAGAGCCTTTAATCACATTCTTTACCATGTGCAATCATAAAATAGTCTAATATCTTCATTTTTTCCACAGACATAGCTATTACCCTCGAAAACTAAAACATTTGAAATAGGAAAAGAGCCTTTAATCACATTCTTTACCATGTGCAATCATAAAATAGTCTAATATCTTCATTTTTTCCACGGACGAAGCTATTACCCTCGAAA
Organism: Artemia franciscana; assembly: GCF_032884065.1. Classification (NCBI taxonomy): domain Eukaryota; kingdom Metazoa; phylum Arthropoda; class Branchiopoda; order Anostraca; family Artemiidae; genus Artemia; species Artemia franciscana. Next base: position 12,030 of record NW_027067263.1, on the reverse strand, counting down.
ACTAAAACTTTTGACATAGGAAAAGAGCCTTTAATCACATTCTTTACCATGTGCAATCATAAAATAGTCTAATAATCTTCATTTTTTCAAGTTTTTACCCCCGAAAACTAACTTTTGAAATAGGAAAAGAGCCTTTAGAAATAATATTGCAATCATAAAATAGTCTAATATCTTCATTTTTTCCACAGACGATAGCTATTACCCTCGAAAACTAAAACTTTGAAATAGGAAAAGAGCCTTTAATCACATTCTTTACCATGTGCAATCATAAAATAGTCTAATATCTTCATTTTTTCCACAGACATAGCTATTACCTCGAAAACTAAAACTTTTGAAATAGGAAAAGAGCCTTTAATCACATTCTTTACCATGTGCAATCATAAAATAGTCTAATATCTTCATTTTTTCCACGGACGTAGCTATTACCCCGAAAACTAAAACTTTTGAAATAGGAAAAGAGCCTTTAATCACATTCTTTACCATGTGCAATCATAAAATAGTCTAATATCTTCATTTTTTCAACATACGTAGCTATTACCCTCGAAAACTAAAACTTTTGAAATAGGAAAAGAGCCTTTAATCACATTCTTTACCATGTGCAATCATAAAATAGTCTAATATCTTCATTTTTTCCACAGACATAGCTATTACCCTCGAAAACTAAAACTTTTGAAATAGGAAAAGAGCCTTTAATCACATTCTTTACCATGTGCAATCATAAAATAGTCTAATATCTTCATTTTTTCCACGGACGTAGCTATTACCCTCGAAAACTAAAACTTTTGAAATAGGAAAAGAGCCTTTAATCACATTCTTTACCATGTGCAATCATAAAATAGTCTAATATCTTCATTTTTTCCACAGACGTAGCTATTACCCTCGAAAACTAAAACTTTTGAAATAGGAAAAGAGCCTTTAATCACATTCTTTACCATGTGCAATCATAAAATAGTCTAATATCTTCATTTTTTCCACAGACATAGCTATTACCCTCGAAAACTAAAACTTTTGACATAGGAAAAGAGCCTTTAATCACATTCTTTACCATGTGCAATCATAAAATAGTCTAATATCTTCATTTTTTCAACATACGTAGCTATTACCCTCGAAAACTAAAACTTTTGAAATAGGAAAAGAGCCTTTAATCACATTCTTTACCATGTGCAATCATAAAATAGTCTAATATCTTCATTTTTTCCACAGACATAGCTATTACCCTCGAAAACTAAAACTTTTGAAATAGGAAAAGAGCCTTTAATCACATTCTTTACCATGTGCAATCATAAAATAGTCTAATATCTTCATTTTTTCCACGGACGAAGCTATTACCCTCGAAAACTAAAACTTTTGACATAGGAAAAGAGCCTTTAATCACATTCTTTACCATGTGCAATCATAAAATAGTCTAATATCTTCATTTTTTCAACATACGTAGCTATTACCCTCGAAAACTAAAACTTTTGAAATAGGAAAAGAGCCTTTAATCACATTCTTTACCATGTGCAATCATAAAAAAGTCTAATATCTTCATTTTTTCCACGGACGAAGCTATTACCCTCGAAAACTAAAACTTTTGACATAGGAAAAGAGCCTTTAATCACATTCTTTACCATGTGCAATCATAAAACAGTCTAATATCTTCATTTTTTCAACATACGTAGCTCTTACCCTCGAAAACTAAAACTTTTGAAATAGGAAAAGAGCCTTTAATCACATTCTTTACCATGTGCAATCATAAAAAGTCTAATATCTTCATTTTTTCCACGGGAAGCTATTACCCTCGAAAACTAAAACTTTTGAAATAGGAAAAGAGCCTTTAATCACATTCTTTACCATGTGCAATCATAAAATAGTCTAATATCTTCATTTTTTCAACATACGTAGCTCTATTACCCCGAAAACTAAAACTTTTGAAATAGGAAAAGAGCCTTTAATCACATTCTTTACCATGTGCAATCATAAAATAGTCTAATATCTTCATTTTTTCAAATGCGTAGCTATTACCCTCGAAAACTAAAACTTTTGACATAGGAAAAGAGCCTTTAATCACATTCTTTACCATGTGCAATCATAAAATAGTCTAATATCTTCATTTTTTCCACAGACATAGCTATTACCCTCGAAAACTAAAACTTTTGAAATAGGAAAAGAGCCTTTAATCACATTCTTTACCATGTGCAATCATAAAATAGTCTAATATCTTCATTTTTTCCACGGACGAAGCTATTACCCTCGAAAACTAAAACTTTTGAAATAGGAAAAGAGCCTTTAATCACATTCTTTACCATTTGCAATCATAAAATAGTCTAATATCTTCATTTTTTCCACAGACATAGCTATTACCCTCGAAAACTAAAACTTTTGAAATAGGAAAAGAGCCTTTAATCACATTCTTTACCATGTGCAATCATAAAATAGTCTAATATCTTCATTTTTTCCACAGACATAGCTATTACCCTCGAAAACTAAAACTTTTGAAATAGGAAAAGAGCCTTTAATCACATTCTTTACCATGTGCAATCATAAAATAGTCTAATATCTTCATTTTTTCCAACAGACATAGCTATTACCCTCGAAAACTAAAACTTTTGAAATAGGAAAAGAGCCTTTAATCACATTCTTTACCATGTGCAGTCAGAAAATAGTCTAATATCTTCATTTTTTCCACAGACATAGCTATTACCCTCGAAAACTAAAACTTTTGAAATAGGAAAAGAGCCTTTAATCACATTCTTTACCATGTGCAATCATAAAATAGTCTAATGTCTTCATTTTTTCCACAGACATAGCTATTACCCTCGAAAACTAAAACTTTTGAAATAGGAAAAGAGCCTTTAATCACATTCTTTACCATGTGCAATCATAAAATAGTCTAATATCTTCATTTTTTCACGGACGAAGCTATTACCCCCGAAAACTAAAACTTTTGAAATAGGAAAAGAGCCTTTAATCACATTCTTTACCATGTGCAATCATAAAATAGTCTAATATCTTCATTTTTTCCACAGAAAATAGCTATTACCCTCGAAAACTAAAACTTTTGAAATAGGAAAAGAGCCTTTAATCACATTCTTTACCATGTGCAATCATAAAATAGTCTAATATCTTCATTTTTTCAACATACGTAGCTATTACCCCCGAAAACTAAAACTTTTGAAATAGGAAAAGAGCCTTTAATCACATTCTTTACCATGTGCAATCATAAAATAGTCTAATATCTTCATTTTTTCCACAGACATAGCTATTACCCTCGAAAACTAAAACTTTTGAATAGGAAAAGAGCCTTTAATCACATTCTTTACCATGTGCAATCATAAAATAGTCTAATATCTTCATTTTTTCAACATACGTAGCTATTACCCTCGAAAACTAAAACTTTTGAAATAGGAAAAGAGCCTTTAATCACATTCTTTACCATGTGCAATCATAAAATAGTCTAATATCTTCATTTTTTCCACGGACGTAGCTATTACCCTCGAAAACTAAAACTTTTGAAATAGGAAAAGAGCCTTTAATCACATTCTTTACCATGTGCAATCATAAAATAGTCTAATATCTTCATTTTTTCCACGGACGTAGCTATTACCCTCGAAAACTAAAACTTTTGAAATAGGAAAAGAGCCTTTAATCACATTCTTTACCATGTGCAATCATAAAATAGTCTAATATCTTCATTTTTTCCACGGACGAAGCTATTACCCTCGAAAACTAAAACTTTTGAAATAGGAAAAGAGCCTTTAATCACATTCTTTACCATGTGCAATCATAAAATAGTCTAATATCTTCATTTTTTCCACAGACAAGCTATTACCCTCGAAAACTAAAACTTTTGAAATAGGAAAAGAGCCTTTAATCACATTCTTTACCATGTGCAATCATAAAATAGTCTAATATCTTCATTTTTTCCACAGACATAGCTATTACCCTCGAAAACTAAAACTTTTGAATAGGAAAAGAGCCTTTAATCACATTCTTTACCATGTGCAATCATAAAATAGTCTAATATCTTCATTTTTTCCACATACATAGCTATTACCCCCGAAAACTAAAACTTTTGAATAGGAAAAGAGCCTTTAATCACATTCTTTACCATGTGCAATCATAAAATAGTCTAATATCTTCATTTTTTCCACAGATATAGCTATTACCCTCGAAAACTAAAACTTTTGAAATAGGAAAAGAGCCTTTAATCACATTCTTTACCATGTGCAATCATAAAATAGTCTAATATCTTCATTTTTTCCACAGACATAGCTATTACCCTCGAAAACTAAAACTTTTGAAATAGGAAAAGAGCCTTTAATCACATTCTTTACCATGTGCAATCATAAAATAGTCTAATATCTTCATTTTTTCCACAGACATAGCTATTACCCTCGAAAACTAAAACTTTTGAAATAGGAAAAGAGCCTTTAATCACATTCTTTACCATGTGCAATCATAAAATAGTCTATATATCTTCATTTTTTCCACAGACATAGCTATTACCCTCGAAAACTAAAACTTTTGAAATAGGAAAAGAGCCTTTAATCACATTCTTTACCATGTGCAATCATAAAATAGTCTAATATCTTCATTTTTTCCACAGACACAGCTATTACCCTCGAAAACTAAAACTTTTGACATAGGAAAAGAGCCTTTAATCACATTCTTTACCATGTGCAATCATAAAATAGTCTAATATCTTCATTTTTTCAACATACGTAGCTATTACCCTCGAAAACTAAAACTTTTGAAATAGGAAAAGAGCCTTTAATCACATTCTTTACCATGTGCAATCATAAAATAGTCTAATATCTTCATTTTTTCCACAGACATAGCTATTACCCTCGAAAACTAAAACTTTTGAAATAGGAAAAGAGCCTTTAATCACATTCTTTACCATGTGCAATCATAAAATAGTCTAATATCTTCATTTTTTCAACATACGTAGCTATTACCCTCGAAAACTAAAACTTTTGAAATAGGAAAAGAGCCTTTAATCACATTCTTTACCATGTGCAATCATAAAATAGTCTAATATCTTCATTTTTTCCACAGACATAGCTATTACCCTCGAAAACTAAAACTTTTGAAATAGGAAAAGAGCCTTTAATCACATTCTTTACCATGTGCAATCATAAAATAGTCTAATATCTTCATTTTTTCACAGACATAGCTATTACCCTCGAAAACTAAAACTTTTGAAATAGGAAAAGAGCCTTTAATCACATTCTTTACCATGTGCAATCATAAAATAGTCTAATATCTTCATTTTTTCAACATGACGTAGCTCTTACCCCCGAAAACTAAAACTTTTGAAATAGGAAAAGAGCCTTTAATCACATTCTTTACCATGTGCAATCATAAAATAGTCTAATATCTTCATTTTTTCCACAGACATAGCTATTACCCTCGAAAACTAAAACTTTTGAAATAGGAAAAGAGCCTTTAATCACATTCTTTACCATGTGCAATCATAAAATAGTCTAATATCTTCATTTTTTCCACAGACATAGCTATTACCCTCGAAAACTAAAACTTTTGAAATAGGAAAAGAGCCTTTAATCACATTCTTTACCATGTGCAATCATAAAATAGTCTAATATCTTCATTTTTTCCACAGACATAGCTATTACCCTCGAAAACTAAAACTTTTGAAATAGGAAAAGAGCCTTTAATCACATTCTTTACCATGTGCAATCATAAAATAGTCTAATATCTTCATTTTTTCCACAGACATAGCTATTACCCCGAAAACTAAAACTTTTGAAATAGGAAAAGAGCCTTTAATCACATTCTTTACCATGTGCAATCATAAAATAGTCTAATATCTTCATTTTTTCAACATACGTAGCTATTACCCTCGAAAACTAAAACTTTTGACATAGGAAAAGAGCCTTTAATCACATTCTTTACCATGTGCAATCATAAAATAGTCTAATATCTTCATTTTTTCCACGGACTTAGCTATTACCCTCGAAAACTAAAACTTTTGAAATAGGAAAAGAGCCTTTAATCACATTCTTTACCATGTGCAATCATAAAATAGTCTAATATCTTCATTTTTTCCACAGACGTAGCTATTACCCTCGAAAACTAAAACTTTTGAAATAGGAAAAGAGCTTTAATCACATTCTTTACCATGTGCAATCATAAAATAGTCTAATATCTTCATTTTTTCCAGACATAGCTATTACCCTCGAAAACTAAAACTTTTGACATAGGAAAAGAGCCTTTAATCACATTCTTTACCATGTGCAATCATAAAATAGTCTAATATCTTCATTTTTTCCACAGACATAGCTATTACCCTCGAAAACTAAAACTTTTGAAATAGGAAAAGAGCCTTTAATCACATTCTTTACCATGTGCAATCATAAAATAGTCTAATATCTTCATTTTTTCCACATACGTAGCTATTACCCCGAAAACTAAAACTTTTGAAATAGGAAAAGAGCCTTTAATCACATTCTTTACCATGTGCAATCATAAAATAGTCTAATATCTTCATTTTTTCACAGACATAGCTATTACCCTCGAAAACTAAAACTTTTGAAATAGGAAAAGAGCCTTTAATCACATTCTTTACCATGTGCAATCATAAAATAGTCTAATATCTTCATTTTTTCCACAGACATAGCTATTACCCTCGAAAACTAAAACTTTTGAAATAGGAAAAGAGCCTTTAATCACATTCTTTACCATGTGCAATCATAAAATAGTCTAATATCTTCATTTTTTCACGGACGTAGCTATTACCCTCGAAAACTAAAACTTTTGAAATAGGAAAAGAGCCTTTAATCACATTCTTTACCATGTGCAATCATAAAATAGTCTAATATCTTCATTTTTTCCACAGACATAGCTATTACCCTCGAAAACTAAAACTTTTGAAATAGGAAAAGAGCCTTTAATCACATTCTTTACCATGTGCAATCATAAAATAGTCTAATATCTTCATTTTTTCAACATACGTAGCTATTACCCTCGAAAACTAAAACTTTTGAAATAGGAAAAGAGCCTTTAATCACATTCTTTACCATGTGCAATCATAAAATAGTCTAATATCTTCATTTTTTCCACAGACACGTAGCTATTACCCTCGAAAACTAAAACTTTTGACATAGGAAAAGAGCCTTTAATCACATTCTTTACCATGTGCAATCATAAAATAGTCTAATATCTTCATTTTTTCAACATACGTAGCTATTACCCTCGAAAACTAAAACTTTTGAAATAGGAAAAGAGCCTTTAATCACATTCTTTACCATGTGCAATCATAAAATAGTCTAATATCTTCATTTTTTCCACAGACATAGCTATTACCCTCGAAAACTAAACTTTTGAAATAGGAAAAGAGCCTTTAATCACATTCTTTACCATGTGCAATCATAAAATAGTCTAATATCTTCATTTTTTCAACATACGTAGCTATTACCCTCGAAAACTAAAACTTTTGAAATAGGAAAAGAGCCTTTAATCACATTCTTTACCATGTGCAATCATAAAATAGTCTAATATCTTCATTTTTTCCACAGACGTAGCTATTACCCTCGAAAACTAAAACTTTTGAAATAGGAAAAGAGCCTTTAATCACATTCTTTACCATGTGCAATCATAAAATAGTCTAATATCTTCATTTTTTCCACAGACATAGCTATTACCCTCGAAAACTAAAACTTTTGAAATAGGAAAAGAGCCTTTAATCACATTCTTTACCATGTGCAATCATAAAATAGTCTAATATCTTCATTTTTTCCACGGACGTAGCTCTTACCCTCGAAAACTAAAACTTTTGAAATAGGAAAAGAGCCTTTAATCACATTCTTTACCATGTGCAATCATAAAATTGTCTAATATCTTCATTTTTTCCACAGACATAGCTATTACCTCGAAAACTAAAACTTTTGAAATAGGAAAAGAGCCTTTAATCACATTCTTTACCATGTGCAATCATAAAATAGTCTAATATCTTCATTTTTTCCACAGACATAGCTATTACCCTCGAAAACTAAAACTTTTGAAATAGGAAAAGAGCCTTTAATCACATTCTTTACCATGTGCAATCATAAAATAGTCTAATATCTTCATTTTTTCCACAGACATAGCTATTACCCTCGAAAACTAAAACTTTTGAAATAGGAAAAGAGCCTTTAATCACATTCTTTACCATGTGCAATCATAAAATAGTCTAATATCTTCATTTTTTCCACAGACATAGCTATTACCCTCGAAAACTAAAACTTTTGAAATAGGAAAAGAGCCTTTAATCACATTCTTTACCATGTGCAATCATAAAATAGTCTAATATCTTCATTTTTCCACAGACATAGCTATTACCCTCGAAAACTAAAACTTTTGACATAGGAAAAGAGCCTTTAATCACATTCTTTACCATGTGCAATCATAAAATAGTCTAATATCTTCATTTTTTCAACATACGTAGCTATTACCCTCGAAAACTAAAACTTTTTGAAATAGGAAAAGAGCCTTTAATCACATTCTTTACCATGTGCAATCATAAAATAGTCTAATATCTTCATTTTTTCCACAGACATAGCTATTACCCTCGAAAACTAAAACTTTTGAAATAGGAAAAGAGCCTTTAATCACATTCTTTACCATGTGCAATCATAAAATAGTCTAATATCTTCATTTTTTCCACGGATGTAGCTATTACCCTCGAAAACTAAAACTTTTGAAATAGGAAAAGAGCCTTTAATCACATTCTTTACCATGTGCAATCATAAAATAGTCTAATATCTTCATTTTTTCCACAGACATAGCTATTACCCTCGAAAACTAAAACTTTTGAAATAGGAAAAGAGCCTTTAATCACATTCTTTACCATGTGCAATCATAAAATAGTCTAATATCTTCATTTTTTCCACAGACGTAGCTATTACCCCGAAAACTAAAACTTTTGAAATAGGAAAAGAGCCTTTAATCACATTCTTTACCATGTGCAATCATAAAATAGTCTAATATCTTCATTTTTTCCACAGACGTAGCTATTACCCTCGAAAACTAAAACTTTTGAAATAGGAAAAGAGCCTTTAATCACATTCTTTACCATGTGCAATCATAAAATAGTCTAATATCTTCATTTTTTCCACAGACATAGCTATTACCCTCGAAAACTAAAACTTTTGAAATAGGAAAAGAGCCTTTAATCACATTCTTTACCATGTGCAATCATAAAATAGTCTAATATCTTCATTTTTTCCACAGACATAGCTATTACCCTCGAAAACTAAAACTTTTGAAATAGGAAAAGAGCCTTTAATCACATTCTTTACCATGTGCAATCATAAAATAGTCTAATATCTTCATTTTTTCCACGGACGTAGCTATTACCTAAAAAACTAAAACTTTTGAAATAGGAAAAGAGCCTTTAATCACATTCTTTACCATGTGCAATCATAAAATAGTCTAATATCTTCATTTTTTCCACAGACATAGCTATTACCCTCGAAAACTAAAACTTTTGAAACAGGAAAAGAGCCTTTAATCACATTCTTTACCATGTGCAATCATAAAATAGTCTAATATCTTCATTTTTTCCACAGACATAGCTATTACCCCGAAAACTAAAACTTTTGAAATAGGAAAAGAGCCTTTAATCACATTCTTTACCATGTGCAATCATAAAATAGTCTAATATCTTCATTTTTTCCACAGACATAGCTATTACCCTCGAAAACTAAAACTTTTGACATAGGAAAAGAGCCTTTAATCACATTCTTTACCATGTGCAATCATAAAATAGTCTAATATCTTCATTTTTTCCACGGACGAAGCTATTACCCCCGAAAACTAAAACTTTTGAAATAGGAAAAGAGCCTTTAATCACATTCTTTACCATGTGCAATCATAAAATAGTCTAATATCTTCATTTTTTCCACAGACATAGCTATTACCCTCGAAAACTAAAACTTTTGAAATAGGAAAAGAGCCTTTAATCACATTCTTTACCATGTGCAATCATAAAATAGTCTAATATCTTCATTTTTTCCACGGACGAAGCTATTACCTCGAAAACTAAAACTTTTGAAATAGGAAAAGAGCCTTTAATCACATTCTTTACCATGTGCAATCATAAAATAGTCTAATATCTTCATTTTTTCCACAGACATAGCTATTACCCTCGAAAACTAAAACTTTTGAAATAGGAAAAGAGCCTTTAATCACATTCTTTACCATGTGCAATCATAAAATAGTCTAATATCTTCATTTTTTCCACAGACATAGCTATTACCCTCGAAAACTAAAACTTTTGAAATAGGAAAAGAGCCTTTAATCACATTCTTTACCATGTGCAATCATAAAATAGTCTAATATCTTCATTTTTTCAACATACGTAGCTATTACCCTCGAAAACTAAAACTTTTGAAATAGGAAAAGAGCCTTTAATCACATTCTTTACCATGTGCAATCATAAAATAGTCTAATATCTTCATTTTTTCCACAGACATAGCTATTACCCTCGAAAACTAAAACTTTTGAAATAGGAAAAGAGCCTTTAATCACATTCTTTACCATGTGCAATCATAAAATAGTCTAATATCTTCATTTTTTCAACAGACATAGCTATTACCCTCGAAAACTAAAACTTTTGACATAGGAAAAGAGCCTTTAATCACATTCTTTACCATGTGCAATCATAAAATAGTCTAATATCTTCATTTTTTCAACATACGTAGCTATTATCCTCGAAAACTAAAACTTTTGAAATAGGAAAAGAGCCTTTAATCACATTCTTTACCATGTGCAATCATAAAATAGTCTAATATCTTCATTTTTTCCACAGACATAGCTATTACCCTCGAAAACTAAAACTTTTGAAATAGGAAAAGAGCCTTTAATCACATTCTTTACCATGTGCAATCATAAAATAGTCTAATATCTTCATTTTTTCCACAGACATAGCTATTACCCTCGAAAACTAAAACTTTTGACATAGGAAAAGAGCCTTTAATCACATTCTTTACCATGTGCAATCATAAAATAGTCTAATATCTTCATTTTTTCAACATACGTAGCTATTACCCTCGAAAACTAAAACTTTTGAAATAGGAAAAGAGCCTTTAATCACATTCTTTACCATGTGCAATCATAAAATAGTCTAATATCTTCATTTTTTCCACAGACATAGCTATTACCCTCGAAAACTAAAACTTTTGAAATAGGAAAAGAGCCTTTAATCACATTCTTTACCATGTGCAATCATAAAATAGTCTAATATCTTCATTTTTTCAACATACGTAGCTATTACCCTCGAAAACTAAAACTTTTGAAATAGGAAAAGAGCCTTTAATCACATTCTTTACCATGTGCAATCATAAAATAGTCTAATATCTTCATTTTTTCCACAGACATAGCTATTACCCTCGAAAACTAAAACTTTTGAAATAGGAAAAGAGCCTTTAATCACATTCTTTACCATGTGCAATCATAAAATAGTCTAATATCTTCATTTTTTCAACACACGTAGCTATTACCCTCGAAAACTAAAACTTTTGCCATAGAAAAGAGCCTTTAATCACATTCTTTACCATGTGCAATCATAAAATAGTCTAATATCTTCATTTTTTCCACGGACTTAGCTATTACCCTCGAAAACTAAAACTTTTGAAATAGGAAAAGAGCCTTTAATCACATTCTTTACCATGTGCAATCATAAAATAGTCTAATATCTTCATTTTTTCCACAGACATAGCTATTACCCTCGAAAACTAAAACTTTTGAAATAGGAAAAGAGCCTTTAATCACATTCTTTACCATGTGCAATCATAAAATAGTCTAATATCTTCATTTTTTCCACGGACGAAGCTATTACCTTCGAAAACTAAAACTTTTGACATAGGAAAAGAGCCTTTAATCACATTCTTTACCATGTGCAATCATAAAATAGTCTAATATCTTCATTTTTTCAACAGACGTAGCTCTTACCCTCGAAAACTAAAACTTTTGAAATAGGAAAAGAGCCTTTAATCACATTCTTTACCATGTGCAATCATAAAATAGTCTAATATCTTCATTTTTTCC
>NW_027067262.1:0-14564 GCF_032884065.1 Artemia franciscana | reverse complement strand
CGAAAACTAAAACTTTTGAAATAGGAAAAGAGCCTTTAATCACATTCTTTACCATGTGCAATCATAAAATTGTCTAATATCTTCATTTTTTCACGGACAAAGCTATTACCCTCGAAAACTAAAACTTTTGAAATAGGAAAAGAGCCTTTAATCACATTCTTTACCATTTGCAATCATAAAATAGTCTAATATCTTCATTTTTTCAACATACGTAGCTATTACCCTCGAAAACTAAAACTTTTGAAATAGGAAAAGAGCCTTTAATCACATTCTTTACCATTTGCAATCATAAAATAGTCTAATATCTTCATTTTTTCCACAGACAAAGCTATTACCCTCGAAAAATAAAACTTTTGAAATAGGAAAAGAGCCTTTAATCACATTCTTTACCATGTGCAATCATAAAATAGTCAAATATCTTCATTTTTTTCAACATACGTAGCTATTACCCTCGAAAACTAAAAACTTTTGAAATAGGAAAAGAGCCTTTAATCACATTCTTTACCATTTGCAATCATAAAATAGTCTAATATCTTCATTTTTTCAACATACGTAGCTTTTACCCTCGAAAACTAAAACTTTTGACATAGGAAAAGAGCCTTTAATCACATTCTTTACCATTTGCAATCATAAAATAGTCTAATATCTTCATTTTTTCAACATACGTAGCTATTACCCTCGAAAACTAAAACTTTTGAAATAGGAAAAGAGCCTTTAATCACATTCTTTACCATTTGCAATCATAAAATAGTCTAATATCTTCATTTTTTCAACATACGTAGCCATTACCCTCGAAAACTAAAACTTTTGACATAGGAAAAGAGCCTTTAATCACATTCTTTACCATTTGCAATCATAAAATAGTCTAATATCTTCATTTTTTCAACATGCGTAGCTATTACCCTCGAAAACTAAAACTTTTGACATAGGAAAAGAGCCTTTAATCACATTCTTTACCATTTGCAATAGCAAAATAGTCTAATATCTTCATTTTTTCAACATACGTAGCTATTACCCTCGAAAACTAAAACTTTTGAAATAGGAAAAGAGACTTTAATCACATTCTTTACCATTTGCAATCATTAAACAGTCTAATATCTTCATTTTTTTAACATATGTAGCTATTACCCTCGAAAACTAAAACTTTTGAAATAGGAAAAGAGCCTTTAATCACATTCTTTACCATGTGCAATCATAAAATAGTCTAATATCTTCATTTTTTCAACTTACGTAGCTATTACCCTGGAAAACTAAAACTTTTGAAATAGGAAAAGAGCCTTTAATCACATTCTTTACCATGTGCAATCATAAAATTGTCTAATATCTTCATTTTTTCCACAGACAAAGCTATTACCCTCGAAAACTAAAACTTTTGAAATTGGAAAAGAGCCTTTAATCACATTCTTTACCATGTGCAATCATAAAATTGTCTAATATCTTCATTTTTTCAACATACGTAGCTATTACCCTCGAAAACTAAAACTTTTGAAATAGGAAAATAGGCCTTTAATCACATTCTTTACCATGTGCAATCATAAAATTGTCTAATATCTTAATTTTTTCCACAGACATTGCTATGACCTTCGAAAACTAAAACTTTTGAAATAGGAAAAGAGCCTTTAATCACATTCTTTACCATTTGCAATCATAAAATAGTCTAATATCTTCATTTTTTCAACATGCGTAGCTATTACCCTCGAAAACTAAAACTTTTGACATAGAAAAAGAGCCTTTAATCACATTCTTTACCATTTGCAATCATAAAATAGTCTAATATCTTCATTTTTTCAACATACGTAGCTATTACCCTCGAAAACTAAAACTTTTGAAATAGGAAAAGAGCCTTTAATCACATTCTTTACCATGTGCAATCATAAAATTGTCTAATATCTTCATTTTTCCACAGACAAAGCTATTACCCTCGAAAACTAAATCTTTTGAAATTGGAAAAGAGCCTTTAATCACATTCTTTACCATGTGCAATCATAAAATTGTCTAATATCTTCATTTTTTCAACATACGTAGCTGTTACCCTCGAAAACTAAAACTTTTGAAATAGGAAAAGAGCCTTTAATCACATTCTTTACCATGTGCAATCATAAAATTGTCTAATATCTTCATTTTTTCCACAGACAAAGCTATTACCCTCGAAAACTAAAACTTTTGAAATTGTAAAAGAGCCTTTAATCACATTCTTTACCATTTGCAATCATAAAATTGTCTAATATCTTCATTTTTTCAACATACGTAGCTATTACCCTCGAAAACTAAAACTTTTGAAATAGGAAAAGAGCCTTTAATCACATTCTTTACCATTTGCAATCATAAAATAGTCTAATATCTTCATTTTTTCCACAGACAAAGCTATTACCCTCGAAAAATAAAACTTTTGAAATAGGAAAAGAGCCTTTAATCACATTCTTTACCATGTGCAATCATAAAATAGTCAAATATCTTCATTTTTTCAACATACGTAGCTATTACCCTCAAAATAAAAACTTTTGAAATAGGAAAAGAGCCTTTAATCACATTCTTTACCATTTGCAATCATAAAATAGTCTAATATCTTCATTTTTTCAACATACGTAGCTTTTACCCTCGAAAACTAAAACTTTTGACATAGGAAAAGAGCCTTTAATCACATTCTTTACCATTTGCAATCATAAAATAGTCTAATATCTTCATTTTTTCAACATACGTAGCTATTACCCTCGAAAACTAAAACTTTTGAAATAGGAAAAGAGCCTTTAATCACATTCTTTACCATTTGCAATCATAAAATAGTCTAATATCTTCATTTTTTCAACATACGTAGCCATTACCCTCGAAAACTAAAACTTTTGACATAGGAAAAGAGCCTTTAATCACATTCTTTACCATTTGCAATCATAAAATAGTCTAATATCTTCATTTTTTCAACATGCGTAGCTATTACCCTCGAAAACTAAAACTTTTGACATAGGAAAAGAGCCTTTAATCACATTCTTTACCATTTGCAATAGCAAAATAGTCTAATATCTTCATTTTTTCAACATACGTAGCTATTACCCTCGAAAACTAAAACTTTTGAAATAGGAAAAGAGACTTTAATCACATTCTTTACCATTTGCAGTCATTAAACAGTCTAATATCTTCATTTTTTTAACATATGTAGCTATTACCCTCGAAAACTAAAACTTTTGAAATAGGAAAAGAGCCTTTAATCACATTCTTTACCATGTGCAATCATAAAATAGTCTAATATCTTCATTTTTTCAACTTACGTAGCTATTACCCTGGAAAACTAAAACTTTTGAAATAGGAAAAGAGCCTTTAATCACATTCTTTACCATGTGCAATCATAAAATTGTCTAATATCTTCATTTTTTCCACAGACAAAGCTATTACCCTCGAAAACTAAAACTTTTGAAATTGGAAAAGAGCCTTTAATCACATTCTTTACCATGTGCAATCATAAAATTGTCTAATATCTTCATTTTTTCAACATACGTAGCTATTACCCTCGAAAACTAAAACTTTTGAAATAGGAAAATAGGCCTTTAATCACATTCTTTACCATGTGCAATCATAAAATTGTCTAATATCTTAATTTTTTCCACAGACATTGCTATGACCTTCGAAAACTAAAACTTTTGAAATAGGAAAAGAGCCTTTAATCACATTCTTTACCATTTGCAATCATAAAATAGTCTAATATCTTCATTTTTTCAACATGCGTAGCTATTACCCTCGAAAACTAAAACTTTTGACATAGAAAAAGAGCCTTTAATCACATTCTTTACCATTTGCAATCATAAAATAGTCTAATATCTTCATTTTTTCAACATACGTAGCTATTACCCTCGAAAACTAAAACTTTTGAAATAGGAAAAGAGCCTTTAATCACATTCTTTACCATGTGCAATCATAAAATTGTCTAATATCTTCATTTTTCCACAGACAAAGCTATTACCCTCGAAAACTAAAACTTTTGAAATTGGAAAAGAGCCTTTAATCACATTCTTTACCATGTGCAATCATAAAATTGTCTAATATCTTCATTTTTTCAACATACGTAGCTGTTACCCTCGAAAACTAAAACTTTTGAAATAGGAAAAGAGCCTTTAATCACATTCTTTACCATGTGCAATCTTAAAATTGTCTAATATCTTCATTTTTTCCACAGACAAAGCTATTACCCTCGAAAACTAAAACTTTTGAAATTGTAAAAGAGCCTTTAATCACATTCTTTACCATTTGCAATCATAAAATTGTCTAATATCTTCATTTTTTCAACATACGTAGCTATTACCCTCGAAAACTAAAACTTTTGAAATAGGAAAAGAGCCTTTAATCACATTCTTTACCATGTGCAATCATAAAATAGTCTAATATCTTCATTTTTTCCACAGACATAGCTATTACCCTCGAAAACTAAAACTTTTGAAATAGGAAAAGAGCCTTTAATCACATTCTTTACCATTTGCAATCATAAAATAGTCTAATATCTTCATTTTTTCAACATACGTAGCTATTACCCTCGAAAACTAAAACTTTTGACATAGGAAAAGAGCCTTTAATCACATTCTTTACCATTTGCAATCATAAAATAGTCTAATATCTTCATTTTTTAACATACGTAGCTATTACCCTCGAAAACTAAAACTTTTGAAATAGGAAAAGAGCCTTTAATCACATTCTTTACCATTGCAATCATAAAATAGTCTAATATCTTCATTTTTTCAACATACGTAGCTATTACCCTCGAAAACTAAAACTTTTGAAATAGGAAAAGAGCCTTTAATCACATTCTTTACCATGTGCAATCATAAAATAGTCTAATTCTTCATTTTTTCAACATACGTAGCTATTACCCTCGAAAACTAAAACTTTTGAAATAGGAAAAGAGCCTTTAATCACATTCTTTACCATTTGCAATCATAAAATAGTCTAATATCTTCATTTTTTCAACATACGTAGCTATTACCCTCGAAAACTAAAACTTTTGACATAGGAAAAGAGCCTTTAATCACATTCTTTACCATTTGCAATCATAAAATAGTCTAATATCTTCATTTTTTCAACATACGTAGCTATTACCCTCGAAAACTAAAACTTTTGAAATAGGAAAAGAGCCTTTAATCACATTCTTTACCATTTGCAATCATAAAATAGTCTAATATCTTCATTTTTTCAACATACGTAGCTATTACCCTCGAAAACTAAAACTTTTGAAATAGGAAAAGAGCCTTTAATCACATTCTTTACCATGTGCAATCATAAAATTGTCTAATATCTTCATTTTTTCCACAGACATAGCTATTACCCTCGAAAACTAAAACTTTTGAAATAGGAAAAGAGCCTTTAATCACATTCTTTACCATTTGCAATCATAAAATAGTCTAATATCTTCATTTTTTCAACATACTAGCTATTACCCTCGAAAACTAAAACTTTTGAAATAGGAAAAGAGCCTTTAATCACATTCTTTACCATTTGCAATCATAAAATAGTCTAATATCTTCATTTTTTCAACATACGTAGCTATTACCCTCGAAAACTAAAACTTTTGAAATAGGAAAAGAGCCTTTAATCACATTCTTTACCATTTGCAATCATAAAATAGTCTAATATCTTCATTTTTTCAACATACGTAGCTATTACCCTCGAAAACTAAAACTTTTGAAATAGGAAAAGAGCCTTTAATCACATTCTTTACCATTGCAATCATAAAATAGTCTAATATCTTCATTTTTTCAACATACGTAGCTATTACCCTCGAAAACTAAAACTTTTGACATAGGAAAAGAGCCTTTAATCACATTCTTTACCATGTGCAATCATAAAATAGTCTAATATCTTCATTTTTTCAACATACGTAGCTATTACCCTCGAAAACTAAAACTTTTGAAATAGGAAAAGAGCCTTTAATAACATTCTTTACCATGTGCAATCATAAAATTGTCTAATATCTTCATTTTTTCCACAGACAAAGCTATTACCCTCGAAAACTAAAACTTTTGAATAGGAAAAGAGCCTTTAATCACATTCTTTACCATGTGCAATCATAAAATAGTCTAATATCTTCATTTTTTCAACATACGTAGCTATTACCCTCGAAAACTAAAACTTTTGACATAGGAAAAGAGCCTTTAATCACATTCTTTACCATTTGCAATCATAAAATAGTCTAATATCTTCATTTTTTCAACATACGTAGCTATTACCCTCGAAAACTAAAACTTTTAAAATAGGAAAAGAGCCTTTAATCACATTCTTTACCATTTGCAATCATAAAATTGTCTAATATCTTCATTTTTTCAACATACGTAGCTATTACCCTCGAAAACTAAAACTTTTGACATAGGAAAAGAGCCTTTAATCACATTCTTTACCATTTGCAATCATAAAATAGTCTAATATCTTCATTTTTTCAACATACGTAGCTATTACCCTCGAAAACTAAAACTTTTGACATAGGAAAAGAGCCTTTAATCACATTCTTTACCATTTGCAATCATAAAATAGTCTAATATCTTCATTTTTTCAACATACGTAGCTATTACCCTCGAAAACTAAAACTTTTGACATAGGAAAAGAGCCTTTAATCACATTCTTTACCATGTGCAATCATAAAATAGTCTAATATCTTCATTTTTTCCACATACATAGCTATTACCCTCGAAAACTAAAACTTTTGAAATAGGAAAAGAGCCTTTAATCACATTCTTTACCATTTGCAATCATAAAATAGTCTAATATCTTCATTTTTTCAACATACGTAGCTATTACCCTCGAAAACTAAAACTTTTGACATAGGAAAAGAGCCTTTAATCACATTCTTTACCATTTGCAATCATAAAATAGTCTAATACCTTCATTTTTTCAACATACGTAGCTATTACCCTCGAAAACTAAAACTTTTGAAATAGGAAAAGAGCCTTTAATCACATTCTTTACCATTTGCAATCATAAAATAGTCTAATATATTCATTTTTTCAACATACGTAGCTATTACCCTCGAAAACTAAAACTTTTGAAATAGGAAAAGAGCCTTTAATCACATTCTTTACCATTTGCAATCATAAAATAGTCTAATATCTTCATTTTTTCAACATACGTAGCTATTACCCTCGAAAACTAAAACTTTTGAAATAGGAAAAGAGCCTTTAATCACATTCTTACCATGTGCAATCATAAAATAGTCAAATATCTTCATTTTTTCAACATACGTAGCTATTACCCTCGAAAACTAAAACTTTTGAAATAGGAAAAGAGCCTTTAATCACATTCTTTACCATGTGCAATCATAAAATTGTCTAATATCTTCATTTTTTCCACAGACAAAGCTATTACCCTCGAAAACTAAAACTTTTGACATAGGAAAAGAGCCTTTAATCACATTCTTTACCATTTGCAATCATAAAATAGTCTAATATCTTCATTTTTTCAACATACGTAGCTATTACCCTCGAAAACTAAAACTTTTGAAATAGGAAAAGAGCCTTTAATCACATTCTTTACCATTTGCAATCATAAAATAGTCTAATATCTTCATTTTTTCCACAGACAAGTTATTACCCTCGAAAACTAAAACTTTTGAAATAGGAAAAGAGCCTTTAATCACATTCTTTACCATTTGCAATCATAAAATAGTCTAATATCTTCATTTTTTCAACATACGTAGCTATTACCCTCGAAAACTAAAACTTTTGACATAGGAAAAGAGCCTTTAATCACATTCTTTACCATTTGCAATCATAAAATAGTCTAATATCTTCATTTTTTCAACATACGTAGCTATTACCCTCGAAAACTAAAACTTTTGACATAGGAAAAGAGCCTTTAATCACATTCTTTACCATTTGCAATCATAAAATAGTCTAATATCTTCATTTTTTCAACATACGTAGCTATTACCCTCGAAAACTAAAACTTTTGACATAGGAAAAGAGCCTTTAATCACATTCTTTACCATGTGCAATCATAAAATAGTCTAATATCTTCATTTTTTCAACATACGTAGCTATTACCCTCGAAAACTAAAACTTTTGAAATAGGAAAAGAGCCTTTAATCACATTCTTTACCATGTGCAATCATAAAATTGTCTAATATCTTCATTTTTTCAACAGACAAAGCTATTACCCTCGAAAACTAAAACTTTTGACATAGGAAAAGAGCCTTTAATCACATTCTTTACCATTTGCAATCATAAAATAGTCTAATATCTTCATTTTTTCAACATACGTAGCTATTACCCTCGAAAACTAAAACTTTTGAAATAGGAAAAGAGCCTTTAATCACATTCTTTACCATTTGCAATCATAAAATAGTCTAATATCTTCATTTTTTCAACAGACGTAGCTATTACCCTCGAAAACTAAAACTTTTGAAATAGGAAAAGAGCCTTTAATCACATTCTTTACCATTGCAATCATAAAATAGTCTAATATCTTCATTTTTTCACAACATAGCTATTACCCTCGAAAACTAAAACTTTTGAAATAGGAAAAGAGCCTTTAATCACATTCTTTACCATTTGCAATCATAAAATAGTCTAATATCTTCATTTTTTCAACATACGTAGCTATTACCCTCGAAAACTAAAACTTTTGAAATAGGAAAAGAGCCTTTAATCACATTCTTTACCATGTGCAATCATAAAATAGTCTAATATCTTCATTTTTTCAACATACGTAGCTATTACCCTCGAAAACTAAAACTTTTGAAATAGGAAAAGAGCCTTTAATCACATTCTTTACCATTTGCAATCATAAAATAGTCTAATATATTCACTTTTTCAACATACGTAGCTATTACCCTCGAAAACTAAAACTTTTGAAATAGAAAAAGAGCCTTTAATCACATTCTTTACCATTTGCAATCATAAAATAGTCTAATATCTTCATTTTTTCAACATATGTAGCTATTACCCTCGAAAACTAAAACTTTTGAAATAGGAAAAGAGCCTTTAATCACATTCTTTACCATGTGCAATCATAAAATAGTCTAATATCTTCATTTTTTCAACATACGTAGCTATTACCCTCGAAAACTAAAACTTTTGAAATAGGAAAAGAGCCTTTAATCACATTCTTTACCATGTGCAATCATAAAATAGTCTAATATCTTCATTTTTTCAACATACGTAGCTATTACCCTCGAAAACTAAAACTTTTGACATAGGAAAAGAGCCTTTAATCACATTCTTTACCATTTGCAATCATAAAATAGTCTAATATCTTCATTTTTTCAACATACGTAGCTATTACCCTCGAAAACTAAAACTTTTGAAATAGGAAAAGAGCCTTTAATCACATTCTTTACCATGTGCAATCATAAAATAGTCTAATATCTTCATTTTTTCCACAGACAAAGTTATTACCCTCGAAAACTAAAACTTTTGACATAGGAAAAGAGCCTTTAATCACATTCTTTACCATTTGCAATCATAAAATAGTCTAATATCTTCATTTTTTCAACATACGTAGCTATTACCCTCGAAAACTAAAACTTTTGAAATAGGAAAAGAGCCTTTAATCACATTCTTTACCATTTGCAATCATAAAATAGTCTAATATCTTCATTTTTCAACATACGTAGCTATTACCCTCGAAAACTAAAACTTTTGACATAGGAAAAGAGCCTTTAATCACATTCTTTACCATTTGCAATCATAAAATAGTCTAATATCTTCATTTTTTCAACATACGTAGCTATTACCCTCGAAAACTAAAACTTTTGACATAGGAAAAGAGCCTTTAATCACATTCTTTACCATGTGCAATCATAAAATAGTCTAATATCTTCATTTTTTCAACATACGTAGCTATTACCCTCGAAAACTAAAACTTTTGACATAGGAAAAGAGCCTTTAATCACATTCTTTACCATTTGCAATCATAAAATAGTCTAATATCTTCATTTTTTCAACATACGTAGCTATTACCCTCGAAAACTAAAACTTTTGAATCACATTCTTTACCATGTGCAATCATAAAATAGTCTAATATCTTCATTTTTTCAACATACGTAGCTATTACCCTCGAAAACTAAAACTTTTGAAATAGGAAAAGAGCCTTTAATCACATTCTTTACCATGTGCAATCATAAAATTGTCTAATATCTTCATTTTTTCCACAGACAAAGCTATTACCCTCGAAAACTAAAACTTTTGAAATAGGAAAAGAGCCTTTAATCACATTCTTTACCATGTGCAATCATAAAATAGTCTAATATCTTCATTTTTTCAACATACGTAGCTATTACCCTCGAAAACTAAAACTTTTAAATAGGAAAAGAGCCTTTAATCACATTCTTTACCATTTGCAATCATAAAATTGTCTAATATCTTCATTTTTTCAACATACGTAGCTATTACCCTCGAAAACTAAAACTTTTGAAATAGGAAAAGAGCCTTTAATCACATTCTTTACCATATGCAATCATAAAATTGTCTAATATCTTCATTTTTTCAACATAGGTAGCTATTACCCTCGAAAACTAAAACTTTTGAAATAGGAAAAGAGCCTTTAATCACATTCTTTACCATGTGCAATCATAAAATTGTCTAATATCTTCATTTTTTCCACAGACATAGCTATTACCCTCGAAAACTAAAACTTTTGAAATAGGAAAAGAGCCTTTAATAACATTCTTTACCATTTGCAATCATTAAATAGTCTAATATCTTCATTTTTTCAACATACGTAGCTATTACCCTCGAAAACTAAAACTTTTGACATAGGAAAAGAGCATTTAATCACATTCTTTACCATTTGCAATCATAAAATAGTCTAATATCTTCATTTTTTCAACATACGTAGCTATTACCCTCGAAAACTGAAACTTTTAAAATAGGAAAAGAGCCTTTAATCACATTCTTTAACATGTGCTATCATAAAATAGTCTAATATCTTCATTTTTTCAACATACTTAGCTATTACCCTCGAAAACTAAAACTTTTGAAATAGGAAAAGAGCCTTTAATCACATTCTTTACCATTTGCAATCATAAAATAGTCTAATATCTTCATTTTTTCAACAAACGTAGCTATTACCCTCGAAAACTAAAACTTTTGAAATAGGAAAAGAGCCTTTAATCACATTCTTTACCATGTGCAATCATAAAATAGTCTAATATCTTCATTTTTTCAACATACGTAGCTATTACCCTCGAAAACTAAAACTTTTGAAATAGGAAAAGAGCCTTTAATCACATTCTTTACCATTTGCAATCATAAAATAGTCTAATATCTTCCTTTTTTCAACATACGTAGCTATTACGCTCGAAAACTAAAACTTTTGAAATAGGAAAAGAGCCTTTAATCACATTCTTTACCATGTGCAATCATAAAATAGTCTAATATCTTCATTTTTTCAACATACGTAGCTATTACCCTCGAAAACTAAAACTTTTGGAAAAGGAAAAGAGCCTTTAATCACATTCTTTACAATGTGCAATCATAAAATTGTCTAATATCTTCATTTTTTCAACATACGTAGCTATTACCCTCGAAAACTAAAACTTTTGAAATAGGAAAAGAGCCTTTAATCACATTCTTTACCATTTGCAATCATAAAATAGTCTAATATCTTCATTTTTCAACATACGTAGCTATTACCCTCGAAAACTAAAACGTTTGACATAGGAAAAGAGCATTTAATCACATTCTTTACCATTTGCAATCATAAAATAGTCTAATATCTTCATTTTTTCAACATACGTAGCTATTACCCTCGAAAACTAACACTTTTGAAATAGGAAAAGAGCCTTTAATCACATTCTTTACCATTTGCAATCATAAAATAGTCTAATATCTTCATTTTTTCAACATACGTAGCTATTACCCTCGAAAACTAACACTTTTGAAATAGGAAAAGAGCCTTTAATCACATTCTTTACCATTTGCAATCATAAAATAGTCTAATATCTTCATTTTTTCAACATACGTAGCTATTACCCTCGAAAACTAAAACGTTTGACATAGGAAAAGAGCATTTAATCACATTCTTTACCATTTGCAATCATAAAATAGTCTAATATCTTCATTTTTTCAACATACGTAGCTATTACCCTCGAAAACTAACACTTTTGAAATAGGAAAAGAGCCTTTAATCACATTCTTTACCATTTGCAATCATAAAATAGTCTAATATCTTCATTTTTTCCACAGACCTAGCTATTACCCTCGAAAACTAAAACTTTTGAAATAGGAAAAGAGCCTTTAATCACATTCTTTACCATTTGCAAACATAAAATAGTCTAATATCTTCATTTTTTCAACATACGTAGCTATTACCCTCGAAAACTAAAACTTTTGAAATAGGGAAAAGAGCATTTAATCACATTCTTTACCATTTGCAATCATAAATTTGTCTAATATCTTCATTTTTTCAACATACGTAGCTATTACCCTCGAAAACTAAAACTTTTGAAATAGGAAAAGAGCCTTTAATCACATTCTTTACCATGTGCAATCATAAAATAGTCTAATACTTCATTTTTTCAACATACGTAGCTATTACCCTCGAAAACTAAAACTTTTGAAATAGGAAAAGAGCCTTTAATCACATTCTTTACCATGTGCAATCATAAAATTGTCTAATATCTTCATTTTTTCAACATACGTAGCTATTACCCTCGAAAACTAAAACTTTTGACATAGGAAAAGAGCCTTTAATCACATTCTTTACCATTTGCAATCATAAAATAGTCTAATATCTTCATTTTTTCAACATACATAGATATTACCCTCGAAAACTAAAACTTTTGAAATAGGAAAAGAGCCTTTAATCACATTCTTTACCATGTGCAATCATAAAATTTTCTAATATCTTCATTTTTTCAACATACGTAGCTATTACCCTCGAAAACTAAAACTTTTGAAATAGGAAAACAGCCTTTAATCACATTCTTTACCATGTGCAATCATAAAATTGTCTAATATCTTCATTTTTTCCACAGACATAGCTATTACCCTCGAAAACTAAAAGTTTTGAAATAGGAAAAGAGCCTTTAATCACATTCTTATCATTTGCAATCATAAAATAGTCTAATATCTTCATTTTTTCAACATACGTAGCTATTACCCTCGAAAACTAAAACTTTTGACATAGGAAAAGAGCCTTTAATCACATTCTTTACCATTTGCAATCATAAAATAGTCTAATACCTTCATCTTTTCAACATACGTAGCTATTACCCTCGAAAACTAAAACTTTTGAAATAGGAAAAGAGCCTTTAATCACATTCTTTACCATTTGCAATCATAAAATAGTCTAATATATTCATTTTTTCAACATACGTAGCTATTACTCTCGAAAACTAAAACTTTTGAAATAGAAAAAGAGCCTTTAATCACATTCTTTACCATTTGCAATCATAAAATAGTCTAATATCTTCATTTTTTCAATATATGTAGCTATTACCCTCGAAAACTAAAACTTTTGAAATAGGAAAAGAGCCTTTAATCACATTCTTTACCATGTGCAATCATAAAATAGTCAAATATCTTCATTTTTTCAACATACGTAGCTATTACCCTCGAAAAGTAAAACTTTTGAAATAGGAAAAGAGCCTTTAATAACATTCTTTACCATGTGCAATCATAAAATTGTCTAATATCTTCATTTTTTCCACAGACAAAGCTATTACCCTCAAAAACGAAAACTTTTGACATAGGAAAAGAGCCTTTAATCACATTCTTTACCATTTGCAATCATAAAATAGTCTAATATCTTCATTTTTTCAACATACGTAGCTATTACCCTCGAAAACTAAAACTTTTGAAATAGGAAAAGAGCCATTAATCACATTCTTTATCATTTGCAATCATAAAATAGTCTAATATCTTCATTTTTTCCACAGACAAAGCTATTACCCTCGAAAACTAAAACTTTTGAAATAGGAAAATGAGTCTTTAATCACATTCTTTACCATTTGCAATCATAAAATAGTCTAATATCTTCATTTTTTCAACATACGTAGCTATTACCCTCGAAAAGTAAAACTTTTGACATAGGAAAAGAGCCTTTAATCACATTCTTTACCATTTGCAATCATAAAATAGTCTAATATCTTCATTTATTCAACATACGTAGCTATTAACCTCGAAAACTAAAACTTTTGAAATAGGAAAAGAGCCTTTAATCACATTCTTTACCATTTGCAATCACAAAATAGTCTAATATCTTCATTTTTTTAACATACGTAGCTATTACCCTGGAAAACTAAAACTTTTGACATAGGAAAAGAGCCTTTAATCACATTCTTTACCATTTGCAATCATAAAATAGTCTAATATCTTCATTTTTTCAACATACGTAGCTATTACCCTCGAAAACTAAAACTTTTGACATAGGAAAAGAGCCTTTAATCACATTCTTTACCATTTGCAATAATAAAATAGTCTAATATCTTCATTTTTTCAACATACGTAGCTATTACCCTCGAAAACTAAAACTTTTGAAATAGGAAAAGAGACTTTAATCACATTCTTTACCATTTGCAATCATTAAACAGTCTAATATCTTCATTTTTTTAACATATGTATTTATTAACCTCGAAAACTAAAACTTTTGAA
>NW_027067261.1:0-14603 GCF_032884065.1 Artemia franciscana | reverse complement strand
GATGTGTCCCGGTCGTCATTTATATATCTTCCCTGTACCCCCATCGTCCCCTTTGTAGTTGTGTCACTGTGTCCCGGTCGTCATTTATATTTCCTGTGTTCCGGTGTCCCAGTCTGTAATTTCTCTTTGAGATTCCCGGTCGTCATTTATATTCCCTGTATCCCCGTGTCCCGGTCATCATTTTCGTCCCGGTTGTCATTTGTGTCCCGGTGCTTTGTTGATGGTGATTGCTAATCGAACATTCCTTGTCTCCTGGTCGCTTTCTCTTTGAGTGTCCCTTTCGTCATTTTTATTCCCTATGTCCCAGTCTGTAATTTCTCTTTGAGGTTCCCGGTCGTCATTTATATTCCCTGTATCCCCGTGTCCCGGTCGTCATTTGTGTCCCGGTCTGTATTTTCATCAGTTGACAAACATGACGTCAGTCGACACACAATTTCATGACGCATACAGCTCAATCCTTACAATGACGTCAGTCGACACACCTGACGTCACTCGACAGACACACAGACAACTTATTTTTATATATATAGATATATAGCTGTTTGGGGGGGCTCGGGGGGCATCGCGCCCCCAAGCCCCCCACGCGCGTAAGTCATTACACGCCATATTAGTTACCTGCCATTGTAGTTGTGTCCCTGTGTCCCACCTGTGAATTGAGATAGATATAAATATATATATTTTTTGAACTACATAAAACTTGCGAATATACAACATTCTTCGCTGTCCAATTTAACTACGTAAAACTTAAGAATATACAACAATCTTCCATGTCCCATTGTTTGTGCATATAAATAGATTGTTAGGTTTACCGACTCTTGAACATGCAACATAAAATTGTCCATGGGAAAAGCAATCCGTATTCAGATCTATACCTGATTATTCTAATGATTGCCCTTTAACTTTGTTGATGCTGATTGCTAATCAAACATTCCCTGTGTCCCCGTCGTCATTTATATATCCCCCTGTGCCCCCCGGCAACCCCCTTGTAGTTGTGTCCCTGTGTCCTGGTCGTCATTTATATTCCCAGTATTCCGGTCGTCATTTGTGTCCCGGAGTCCCAGTCTGTACTTTCTCTTTGAGTGTCGAGGTCGTCATTTATATTCCCTGTGTCCCGGTGTCCCGGTCATCATTTTCGTCCCGGTTGTCATTTGTGTCCCGGTGCTTTGTTGATGGTGATTGCTAATCGAACATTCCTTGTCTCCTGGTCACTTTCTCTTTGAGTGTCCCTTTCGTCATTTTTATTCCCTATGTCCCGGTGTCCCGGTCGTCATTTGTGTCCCGATGTCGAGGTCTGTAATTTCGTCAGTCGTCAAGACATGACGTAAGTCAACACACAATCATGACGTTAATCGACAGACACACATACAACTTATTCTTATATATATCTACTAGCTGTTGGAATTTGCTGTCTACCAGCAAATTTTAGTACTTTTATTTATCTACTAGCAAATCTTACTAGCAAATTTTCTACTAGCAAATTTTATAGATCTACAAACAAATTTTCAATTCGTATTCAAATTTTATATTCCCTGTGTCCCAGCGTCCCGGTCGTCATTTGTGTCCCGGTGTCCCGGTCTGTAATTTCTCTTCGAACGATCCCTGTGTCCCGGTCGTCATTTATATATCTTCCCTGTACCCCCGTCGTCCCCTTTGACACCTGACGTCACTCGACAGACACACAGACAACTTATTTTTATATATATAGATATATAGCTGTTGGTGGGGGGGGGGGCTCGGGGGGGCATCGCGCCCCCAAGCCCCCCGCGCGTGTAAGTCGTTACACGCCATATTAGTTACCTGCCATTGTAGTTGTGTCCCTGTGTCCCACCTGTGAATTGAGATATATATAAATATATATATTTTTGGAACTACATAAAACTTGCGAATATACAACATTCTTCGCTGTCCAATTTAACTACGTAAAACTTAAGAATATACAACATTCTTCCATGTCCCATTGTTTGTGCATATAAATAGATTGTTAGGTTTACCGACTCTTGAAAATGCAACATAAAATTGTCCATGGGAAAAGCAATCCGTATTCAGATCTATACCTGATTATTCTAATGATTGCCCTTTAACTTTGTTGATGCTGATTGCTAATCAAACATTCCCTGTGTCCCCGTCGTCATTTATATATCCCCCTGTGCCCCCCCCCGGCACCCCCTTGTAGTTGTGTCCCTGTGTCCTGGTCGTCATTTATATTCCCAGTATTCCGGTCGTCATTTGTGTCCCGGTGTCCCAGTCTGTACTTTTTCTTTGAGTGTCGAGGTCGTCATTTATATTCCCTGTGTCCCGGTGTCCCGGTCATCATTTTCGTCCCGGTTGTCATTTGTGTCCCGGTGCTTTGTTGATGGTGATTGCTAATCGAACATTCCTTGTCTCCTGGTCGCTTTCTCTTTGAGTGTCCCTTTCGTCATTTTTATTCCCTATGTCCCGGTGTCCCGGTCGTCATTTGTGTCCCGATGTCGAGGTCTGTAATTTCGTCAGTCGTCAAGACATGACGTAAGTCAACACACAATCATGACATTAATCGACAGACACACATACAACTTATTCTTATATATATATCTACTAGCTGTTGGAATTTGCTGTCTACCAGCAAATTTTAGTACTTTTATATATCTACTAGCAAATCTTACTAGCAAATTTTCTACTAGCAAATTTTATAGATCTACAAACAAATTTTCAATTAGTATTCAGATCTATACCTCATTATTTTAACGATGTGTCCCTCTGTCCCGGTCGTTATTTATAGTCCCTGTGTCTCGGTCGTCATTTATATTCCCTGTGTCCCAGCGTCCCGGTCGTCATTTGTGTCCCGGAGTCCCGGTCTGTAATTTCTCTTCGAACAATCCCTGTGTCCCGGTCGTCATTTATAGATCTTCCCTGTACCCCCGTCGTCCCCTTTGTAGTTGTGTAACTGGGTCCCGGTCGTCATTTATATTCATTGTGTCCCGGTGTCCCAGTCTGTAATTTCTCTTTGAGGTTCCCAGTCGTCATTTATATTCCCTGTATCCCCGTGTCCCGGTCGTCATTTGTGTCCCGGTCTGTAATTTCATCAGTTGACAAACACGACGTCAGTCGACACACAATTTCATGACGCATACAGCTCAATCCTTACAATGACGTCAGTCGACACACCTGACGTCACTCGACAGACACACAGACAACTTATTTTTATATATATAGATATATAGCTGTTGGGGGGGGGGGGCTCGGGGGGCATCGCGCCCCCAAGCCCCCCGCGCGCGTAAGTCGTTACACGCCATATTAGTTACCTGCCATTGTAGTTGTGTCCCTGTGTCCCACCTGTGAATTGAGATAGATATAAATATATATATTTTTGGAACTACATAAAACTTGCGAATATACAACATTCTTCGCTGTCAAATTTAACTACGTGAAACTTAAGAATATACAACATTCTTCCATGTCCCATTGTTTGTGCATATAAATAGATTGTTAGGTTTACCGACTCTTGAACGTGCAACATAAAATTGTCCATGGGAAAAGTAATCCATATTCAGATCTATACCTGATTATTCTAATGATTGCCCTTTAACTTTGTTGATGCTGATTGCTAATCAAACATTCCCTGTGTCCCCGTCGTCATTTATATATCTTCCCTGTACCCCGTCGTCCCCTTTGTAGTTGTGTCACTGTGTCCCGGTCGTCATTTATATTCCCTGTGTCCCGGTGTCCCAGTCTGTAATTTCTCTTTGAGGTTTCCGGTCGTCATTTATATTCCCTGTATCCCCGTGCCCCGGTCGTCATTTGTGTCCCGGTCTGTAATTTCATCAGTTGACAAACATGACGTCAGTCGACACACAATTTCTTGACGCATACAGCTCAATCCTTACAATGACGTCAGTCGACACACCTGACGTCACTCGACAGACACACAGACAACTTATTTATATATATATTGATATATAGCTGTTGGGGGGGGGGGGGCTCGGGAGGGGGCGCGATGCCCCCCCGAGCCCCCCCCCCCCCAACAGCTATATATCTATTCCTATTTCAAAAGTTTTAGTTTTCGAGGGTAATAGCTACGTATGTTGAAAAAATGAAGATATTAGACTATTTTATGATTGCAAATGTTAAAGAATGTGATTAAAGGCTCTTTTCCTATTTCAAAAGTTTTAGTTTTCAAGGGTAATAGCTACGTATGTTGAAAAAATGAAGATATTAGACTATTTATGATTGCAAATGGAAAAGAATGTGATTAAAGGCTCTTTTCCTATGTCAAAAGTTTTAGTTTTCGAGGGTAATAGCTACGTATGTTGAAAAAATGAAGATATTAGACTATTTTATGATTGCAAATGGTAAAGAATGTGATTAAAGGCTCTTTTCCTATTTCAAAAGTTTTAGTTTTCGAGGGTAATAACTACGCATGTTGAAAAAATGAAGATATTAGACTATTTTATGATCGCACTGGTAAAGAATGTGATTAAAGGCTCTTTTCCTATGTCAAAAGTTTAGTTTTCGGGGGTAATAGCTATGTCTGTGGAAAAAATGAAGATATTAGACAATTTTATGATTGTACATGGTAAAGAATGTGATTATAGGCTCTTTTCCTATGTCAAAAGTTTTAGTTTTCGAGGGTAATAGCTACGTATGTTTAAAAAATGAAGATATTAGACTATTTTATGATTGCACATGGTAAAGAATGTGATTAGAGGCTCTTTTCCTATTTCAAAAGTTTTAGTTTTCGAGGGTAATAGCTACGTATGTTGAAAAAATGAAGATATTAGACTATTTTATGATTCCACATGGTAAAGAATGTGATTAAAGGCTCTTTTTCTATTCAAAAGTTTTAGTTTTCGAGGGTAATAGCTACGTATGTTGAAAAAAATGAAGTTATTAGACTATTTTATGATTGCAAATGGTAAAGAATGTGATTAAAGACTCTTTTCCTATGTCAATAGTTTTAGTTTTCGAGGGGAATAGCTACGTATGTTGAAAAAATGAAGATATTAGACTATTTTATGATTGCACATGGTAAAGAATGTGATTAAAGGCTCTTTTTCTATTTCAAAAGTTTTAGTTTTCGAGGGTAATAGCTACGTATGTTGAAAAAATGAAGATATTAGACTATTTTATGATTGCAAATGGTAAAGAATGTGATTAAAGGCTCTTTTCTTATGTCAAAAGTTTTAGTTTTCGAGGGTAATAGCTACGTATGTTGAAAAAAGGAAGATATTAGACTATTTTATGATTGCACATGGTAAAGAATCTGATTAAAGGCTCTTTTCCTATTTCAAAAGTTTTAGTTTTCGAGGGTAATAGCTACGTATGTTGAAAAAATGATGATATTAGACTATTTTATGATTGCAAATGGTAAAGAATGTGATTAAAGGCTCTTTTCCTATGTCAAAAGCTTTAGTTTTCGAGGGTAATAGCTACGTATGTTGAAAAAATGAAGATATTAGACTATTTTATGATTGTAAATGGTAAAGAATGTGATTAAAGGCTCTTTTCCTATTTCAAAAGTTTTAGTTTTCGAGGGTAATAGCTTTGTCTGTGGAAAAAAATGAAGATATTAGACTATTTTATGATTGCAAATGGTAAAGAATGTGATTAAAGGCTCTTTTCCTATTTCAAAAGTTTTAGTTTTCGACGGTAATAGCTACGTATGTTGAGAAAATGAAGATATTAGACTATTTTATGATTGCAAACTGTAAAGAATGTGATTAAAGGCTCTTTTCCTATGTCAAAAGTTTTAGTTTTCGAGGGTAATAGCTACGTATGTTGAAAAAATGAAGATATTAGACTATTTTATGATTGCAAATGGTAAAGAATGTGATTAAAGGCTCTTTTCCTATTTCAAAAGTTTTAGTTTTCGAGGGTAATAGCTAAGTATGTTGAAAAAATGAAGATATTAGACTATTTTATGATTGCAAATGGTAAAGAATGTGATTAAAGGCTCTTATCCTATTTCAAAAGTTTTAGTTTTCGAGGGTAATAGCTATGTCTGTTGAAAAAATGAAGATATTAGACTATTTTATGATTGCAAATGGTAAAGAATGTGATTAAAGGCTCTTTTCCTATTTCAAAAGTTTTAGTTTTCAAGGGTAATAGCTACGTATGTTGAAAAAATGAAGATATTAGACTATTTTATGATTGCAAATGGAAAAGAATGTGATTAAAGGCTCTTTTCCTATGTCCAAAGTTTTAGTTTTCGAGGGTAATAGCTACGTATGTTGAAAAAATGAAGATATTAGACTATTTTATGATTGCAAATGGTAAAGAATGTGATTAAAGGCTCTTTTCCTATTTCAAAAATTTTAGTTTTCGAGGGTAATAGCTAAGTATGTTGAAACAATGAAGATATTAGACTATTTTATGATTGCAAATCGTAAAGAATGTGATTAAAGGCTCTTATCCTATTTCAAAAGTTTTAGTTTTCGAGGGTAATAGCTATGTCCTGTTAAAAAAATGAAGATATTAGACTATTTTATGATTGCAAATGGTAAAGAATGTGATTAAAGGCTCTTTTCCTATGTCAAAAGTTTTAGTTTTCGAGGTTAATAGCTACGTATGTTGAAAAAATGAAGATATTAGACTATTTTATGATTGCAAATGGTTAAGAATGTGATTAAAGGCTCTTTTCCTATTTCAAAAGTTTTAGTTTTCGAGGGTAATAGCTACATATGTTGAAAAAATGAAGATATTAGACTATTCTATGATTGTAAATGGTAAAGAATGTGATTAAAGGCTCTTTTCCTATTTCAAAAGTTTTAGTTTTCGAGGGTAATAGCTACGTATGTTGAAAAAATTAAGATATTAGACAATTTTATGATTGCAAATGGTAAAGAATATGATTAAAGGCTCTTTTCCTATTTCAAAAGTTTTAGTTTTCGATGGTAATAGCTACATATGTTGAAAAAAATGAAGATATTAGACTATTTTATGATTGCAAATGGTAAAGAATGTGATTAAAGGCTCTTTTCCTATTACAAAAGTTTTAGTTTTCGAGGGTAATAGCTAAGTATGTTGAAAAAATGAAGTTATTAGACCATTTTATGATTGCAAATGGTAAAGAATGTGATTAAAGGCTCTTTTCCTATTTCAAAAGTTTTTGTTTTCGAGGGTAATAGCTAAGTATGTTGAAAAAATGAAGATATTAGACTATTTTATGATTGCAAATGGTAAAGAATGTGATTAAAGGATCTTTTCCTATGTCAAAAGTTTTAGTTTTTGAGGGTAATAGCTACGTATGTTGAAAAAATGAAGATATTAGACTATTTTATGATTGCAAATGGTAAAGAATGTGATTAAAGGCTCTTTTCCTATTTCAAAAGTTTTAGTTTTCGAGGGTAATAGCTACGTATGTTGAAAAAATGAAGATATTAGACTATTTTATGATTGCACATGGAAAAGAATGTGATTAAAGGCTCTTTTCCTATGTCAAAAGTTTTAGTTTTCGAGGGTAATAGCTATGTCTGTGGAAAAAAATGAAGATATTAGACAATTTTATGATTGCACATGGTAAAGAATATGATTAAAGGCTCTTTTCCTATTTCCAAAGTTTTAGTTTTAGAGGGTAATAGCTACGTATGTTGAAAAAATGAAGATATTAGACTATTTTATGATTGCAAATGGTAAAGAATGTGATTAAACACTCTTTTCCTATGTCAAAAGTTTTAGTTTTCAGGGGTAAGAGCTACGTATGTTGAGAAAATGAAGATATTAGACTATTTTATGATTGCAAATGGTAAAGAATGTGATTAAAGGCTCTTTTCCTATTTCAAAAGTTTTAGTTTTCGAGGGTAATAACTACGCATGTTGAAAAAATGAAGATATTAGACTATGTTATGATTGCACATGGTAAAGAATGTGATTAAACGCTCTTTTCCTATGTCAAAAGTTTTAGTTTTCGAGGGTAATAGCTATGTCTGTGGAAAAAATGAAGATATTAGACAATTTTATGATTGTACATGGTAAAGAATGTGATTATAGGCTCTTTTCCTATGTCAAAAGTTTTAGTTTTCGAGGGTAATAGCTACGTATGTTTAAAAAATGAAGATATTAGACTATTTTATGATTGCACATGGTAAAGAATGTGATTAGAGGCTCTTTTCCTATTTCAAAAGTTTTCGTTTTCGAGGGTAATAGCTACATATGTTGAAAAAATGAAGTTATTAGACTATTTTATGATTGCAAATGGTAAAGAATGTGATTAAAGGCTCTTTTCCTATGTCAATAGTTTTAGTTTTCGAGGGGAATAGCTACGTATGTTGAAAAAATGAAGATATTAGACTATTTTATGATTGCACATGGTAAAGAATGTGATTAAAGACTCTTTTTCTATTTCAAAAGTTTTAGTTTTCGAGGGTAATAGCTACGTATGTTGAAAAAATGAAGATATTAGACTATTTTATGATTGCAAATGGTAAAGAATGTGATTAAAGGCTCTTTTCCTATTTCAAAAGTTTTAGTTTTCGAGGGTAATAGCTAAGTATGTTGAAAAAATGAAGATATTAGACTATTTTATGATTGCAAATGGTAAAGAATGTGATTAAAGGCTCTTATCCTATTTCAAAAGTTTTAGTTTTCGAGGGTAATAGCTATGTCTGTTGAAAAAATGAAGATATTAGACTATTTTATGATTGCAAATGGTAAAGAATGTGATTAAAGGCTCTTTTCCTATTTCAAAAGTTTTAGTTTTCAAGGGTAATAGCTACGTATGTTGAAAAAATGAAGATATTAGACTATTTTATGATTGCAAATGGAAAAGAATGTGATTAAAGGCTCTTTTCCTATGTCCAAAGTTTTATTTTTCGAGGGTAATAGCTACGTATGTTGAAAAAATGAAGATATTCGACTATTTTATGATTGCAAATGGTAAAGAATGTGATTAAAGGCTCTTTTCCTATTTCAAAAGTTTTAGTTTTCAAGGGTAATAGCTACGTATGTTGAAAAAATGAAGATATTAGACTATTTTATGATTGCAAATGGTAAAGAATGTGATTAAAGGCTCTTTTCCTATTTCAAAAATTTTAGTTTTCGAGGGTAATAGCTAAGTATGTTGAAACAATGAAGATATTAGACTATTTTATGATTGCAAATCGTAAAGAATGTGATTAAAGGCTCTTTTCCTATTTCAAAAGTTTTAGTTTTCGAGGGTAATAGCTACATATGTTTAAAAAATGAAGATATTAGACTATTTTATGATTGCAAATGGTAAAGAATGTGATTAAAGGCTCTTTTCCTATTTCAAAAGTTTTAGTTTTCGGGGTAATAGCTAGTATGTTGAAAAAATGAAGATATTAGACATTTTATGATTGCAAATGGTAAAGAATGTGATTAAAGGCTCTTTTCCTATTTCAAAAGTTTTAGTTTTCGAGGGTAATAGCTATGTATGTTGAAAAAATGAAGATATTAGACTATTTTATGATTGCAAATGGTAAAGAATGTGATTAAAGGCTCTTTTCCTATTTCAAAAGTTTTAGTTTTCGAGGGTAATAGCTACGTATGTTGAAAAAATGAAGATATTAGACTATTTTATGATTGCAAATGGTAAAGAATGTGATTAAAGGCTCTTTTCCTATTTCAAAAGTTTTAGTTTTCGAGGGTAATAGCTACGTATGTTGAAAAAATGAAGATATTAGACTATTTTATGATTGCAAATGGTAAAGAATGTGATTAAAGGCTCTTTTCCTATTTCAAAAGTTTTAGTTTTCGAGGGTAATAGCTACGTATGTTGAAAAAATGAAGATATTAGACTATTTTATGATTGCAAATGGTAAAGAATGTGATTAAAGGCTCTTTTCCTATTTCAAAAGTTTTAGTTTTCGAGGGTAATAGCTACATATGTTGAAAAAATGAAGATATTAGACTATTTTATGATTGCAAATGGTAAAGAATGTGATTAAAGGCTCTTTTCCTATTTCAAAAGTTTTAGTTTTCGCGGGTAATAGCTAAGTATGTTGAAAAAATGAAGATATTAGACTATTTTATGATTGCAAATGGTAAAGAATGTGATTAAAGGCTCTTTTCCTATTTCAAAAGTTTTAGTTTTCGAGGGTAATAGCTAAGTATGTTGAAAAAATGAAGATATTAGACTATTTTATGATTGCAAATGGTAAAGAATGTGATTAAAGGCTCTTTTCCTATGTCAAAAGTTTTAGTTTTCGAGGGTAATAGCTACGTATGTTGAAAAAATGAAGATATTAGACTATTTTATGATTGCAAATGGTAAAGAATGTGATTAAAGGCTCTTTTCCTATTTCAAAAGTTTTAGTTTTCTGAGGGTAATAGCTACGTATGTTGAAAAAATGAAGATATTAGACTATTTTATGATTGCACATGGTAAAGAATGTGATTAAAGGCTCTTTTCCTATGTCAAAAGTTTTAGTTTTCGAGGGTAATAGCTATGTCTGTGGAAAAAATGAAGATATTAGACAATTTTATGATTGCACATGGTAAAGAATATGATTAAAGGCTCTTTTCCTATTTCAAAAGTTTTAGTTTTAGAGGGTAATAGCTACGTATGTTGAAAAAATGAAGATATTAGACTATTTTATGATTGCAAATGGTAAAGAATGTGATTAAAGGCTCTTTTCCTATTTCAAAAGTTTTAGTTTTCGAGGGTAAAGCTACGTATGTTGAAAAAATGAAGATATTAGACTATTTTATGATTGCACATGGTAAAGAATGTGATTAAAGGCTCTTTTCCTATGTCAAAAGTTTTAGTTTTCGAGGGTAATAGCTACGCATGTTGAAAAAATGAAGATATTAGACTATTTTATGATTGCACATGGTAAAGAATGTGATTTAGGCTCTTTTCCTATTTCAAAAGTTTTAGTTTTCGAGGGTAATAGCTATGTTGTGAAAAAATGAAGATATTAGACTATTTTATGATTGCACATGGTAAAGAATGTGATTAGAGGCTCTTTTCCTATTTCAAAAGTTTTAGTTTTCGAGGGTAATAGCTACGTATGTTAAAAAATGAAGATATTAGACTATTTTATGATTGCAAATGGTAAAGAATGTGATTAAAGGCTCTTTTCCTATGTCAAAAGTTTTAGTTTTCGAGGGTAATAGCTACGTATGTTGAAAAAATGAAGATATTAGACTATTTTATGATTGCACATGGTAAAGAATGTGATTAAAGGCTCTTTTCTATTTCAAAAGTTTTAGTTTTCGAGGGTAATAGCTACGTATGTTGAAAAAATGAAGATATTAGACTATTTTATGATTGCAAATGGTAAAGAATGTGATTAAAGGCTCTTTTCTGTGTCAAAGTTTTAGTTTTCGAGGGTAATAGCTGCGTATGTTGAAAAAATGAAGATATTAGACTATTTTATGATTGCACATGGTAAAGAATGTGATTAAAGGCTCTTTTCTATTTCAAAAGTTTTAGTTTTCGAGGGTAATAGCTACGTATGTTGAAAAAATGAAGATATTAGACTATTTTATGATTGCAAATGGTAAAGAATGTGATTAAAGGCTCTTTTCCTATGTCAAAAGTTTTAGTTTTCGAGGGTAATAGCTACGTATGTTGAAAAAATGAAGATATTAGACTATTTTATGATTGCAAATGGTAAAGAATGTGATTAAAGGCTCTTTTCCTATTTCAAAAGTTTTAGTTTTCGAGGGTAATAGCTACGTATGTTGAAAAAATGAAGATATTAGACTATTTTATGATTGCAAATGGTAAAGAATGTGATTAAAGGCTCTTTTCCTATTTCAAAAGTTTTAGTTTTCGACGGTAATAGCTACGTATGTTCAGAAAATGAAGATATTGGACTATTTTATGATTGCAAATGATAAAGAATGTGATTAAAGGCTCTTTTCCTATGTCAAAAGTTTTAGTTTTCGAGGGTAATAGCTACGTATGTTGAAAAAATGAAGATATTAGACTATTTTATGATTGCAAATGGTAAAGAATGTGATTAAAGGCTCTTTTCCTATTTCAAAAGTTTTAGTTTTCGAGGGTAATAGCTAAGTATGTTGAAAAAATGAAGATATTAGACTATTTTATGATTGCAAATGGTAAAGAATGTGATTAAAGGCTCTTATCCTATTTCAAAAGTTTTAGTTTTCGAGGGTAATAGCTATGTCTGTTGAAAAAATGAAGATATTAGACTATTTTATGATTGCAAATGGTAAAGAATGTGATTAAAGGCTCTTTTCCTATTTCAAAAGTTTTAGTTTTCAAGGGTAATAGCTACGTATGTTGAAAAAATGAAGATATTAGACTATTTTATGATTGCAAATGGAAAAGAATGTGATTAAAGGCTCTTTTCCTATGTCAAAAGTTTTAGTTTTCGAGGTTAATAGCTACGTAT
Organism: Artemia franciscana; assembly: GCF_032884065.1. Taxonomy (NCBI): domain Eukaryota; kingdom Metazoa; phylum Arthropoda; class Branchiopoda; order Anostraca; family Artemiidae; genus Artemia; species Artemia franciscana. The sequence continues at coordinate 2,304 of NW_027067261.1, read as the reverse complement.
GTTGAAAAAATGAAGATATTAGACTATTTTATGATTGCAAATGGTAAAGAATGTGATTAAAGTCTCTTTTCCTATTTCAAAAGTTTTAGTTTTCGAGGGTAATAGCTACGTATGTTGAAAAAATTAAGATATTAGACTATTCTATGATTGCAAATGGTAAAGAATGTGATTAAAGGCTCTTTTCCTATTTCAAAAGTTTTAGTTTTCGAGGGTAATAGCTACGTATGTTGAAAAAATGAAGATATTAGACAATTTTATGATTGCAAATGGTAAAGAATGTGATTAAAGGCTCTTTTCCTATTTCAAAAGTTTTAGTTTTCGAGGGTAATAGCTACATATGTGGAAAAAATGAAGATATTAGACTATTTTATGATTGCAAATGGTAAAGAATGTGATTAAAGGCTCTTGACTAAAGGCTCTGTGTCATAAAATAGTCCATTATCTTCATTTTTTCAACATACGTAGCTATTACCCTCGAAAACTAGAACTTTCGACATAGGAAAAGAGCCTTTAATCACATTCTTTACCATTTGCAATCATAAAATGGTCTAATATCTTCATTTTTTCAACATACGTAGCTATTACCCTCGAAAACTAAAACTTTTGAAATAGGAAAAGAGCCTTTAATCATATTCTTTACCATTTGCAATCATAAAATAGTCTAATATCTTCATTTTTTCAACATACGTAGTTATTACCCCCAAAAACTAAAACTTTTGAAATAGGAAAAGAGCCTTTAATCACATTCTTTTCCATTTGCAATCATAAAATAGTCTAATATCTTCCTTTTTTCAACATACGTAGCTATCACCCCCCGAAAACTGAAACTTTTCAAATAGGAAAAGAGCCTTTAATCACATTCTTTACCATGTGCAATCATAAAATAGTCTAATATCTTCATTTTTTCAACAGACAAAGCTATTACCCCCGAAAACTAAAACTTTTGACATAGGAAAAGAGCCTTTAATCACATTCTTTACCATTTGCAATCATAAAACAGTCTAATATCTTCATTTTTTCAACATACATAGCTATTACCCCCGAAAACTAAAACTTTTGAAATAGGAAAAGAGCCTTTAATCACATTCTTTACCATTTGCAATCATAAAATAGTCTAATATCTTCATTTTTTCAACATACGTAGCTATTACCCTCGAAAACTAAAACTTTTGAAATAGGAAAAGAGCCTTTAATCACATTCTTTACCAATTGCAATCATAAAATAGTCTAATATCTTCATTTTTTCAACATACGTAGCTATTACCCTCGAAAACTAAAACTTTTGAAATAGGAAAAGAGCCTTTAATCACATTCTTTACCATGTGCAATCACAAAATAGTCTAATATCTTCATTTTTTCAACATACGTAGCTATCAAACAGTTCGTGGTAACGAACTGTAGTAAGGAGCGACCCGGCTCAACAGTAACCAAAACTCTAAAAAATAGAATTTTGATGCCAATACATACATCAAAAGAATCGCATTTTAATGCTGATTTTAAATATATAATTTTCATCAAGTTTAGTCTTACCCATCAAAAGTTACGAGCCTGAGAAAATTTGCGTTATTATAGAAAATAGGGGGAAACACCCCCTAGAAGTCATAGAATCTTTACGAAAATCACACCATCAGATTCACCGTATCAGAGAACCCTACTGTAGAAGTTTCAAGCTCCTATCTACAAAAATGTGGAATTTTGTATTTTTTGCCAGAAGGCAGATCACGGATGCGTGTTTATTTGTTTTTTTGTTTTTTTGTTTTTTTTTCTTTTTCCCAGGGGTGATCGTATCGACCCAGTTGTCCTAGAATGTTGCAAGAGGGCTCATTTTAACGGAAATGAAAAGTTCTAGTGTCCTTTTTAAGTGACCAAAAAAATTGGAGGGCACCTAGGCCCCCTCCCAAGCTAATTATTTTACCAAAGTCAACAAATCAAAATTCTGAGATAGCCATTTTATTCAGCGTAGTCGAAAAACCTTATAACTATGTCTTTGGGGACGACTTACTCCCCCACAGTCCCCGTGGGAGGGGCAACAAGTTACAAACTTTGACCAGTGCTTACATATAGTAATGGTTATTGGGAAGTGTACAGGCGTTTTCAGGAGGATTTTTCTTGTTGGGGGAGGGGTTGAGAAGGGGGGATATGCTGGGGGAACTTTCCATCGATAGTTTGTCATGGCGGAAGAAAATCTCCATGAAGGGAGCGCAGGATTTACTAGTATTATTTAAAAAAAAATGAAAAAATAAATATGAAAAAGTTCTTTCAGCTGGAAGTAAGGAGCAGCATTAAAACTTAAAACAAACAGAC